>NC_056444.1:88352597-88422597 GCF_018296145.1 Oncorhynchus tshawytscha
GGGAAGGGGTGTGGCCTAGGGCGAGTCCTGTCAGAGGGAAGGGGTGTGGCCTAGGGCGAGTCCTGTCAGAGGGAAGGGGTTTGGCCTAGGGGGAGTCCTGTCAGAGGGAAGGGGTGTGGCCTAGGACGAGTCCTGTCAGAGGGAAGGGGTGTGGCCTAGGGGGAGTCCTGTCAGAGGGCTGTGACCCTTCACAAGTGTTTGTGTTTATAATATGATGTGTGTGCAGGCTGAGCAGTACTCGGGAGGCGTTGGCAGCATCAGAGAGAGAGATGGAACAACAGAGGAAGCAGCACTCTGTGACGGTAGATAAACTACTGCTGCAGACACACAACCTGGAGACCGCCCTGAAGACTGACCGCCTGGTTATTACTGAGGAGAGGTACACACACAACCTAGAGACTGACTGCCTGGTTATTACTGAGGAGAGGTACACACACAACCTAGAGACTGACCGCCTGGTTATTACTGAGGAGAGGTACACACACAACCTAGAGACTGACCGCCTGGTTATTACTGAGGAGAGGTACACACACAACCTAGAGACTGACCGCCTGGTTATTACTGAGAGACCTCACCATACCATATTATCACCATACCATATTATCACCATACCATATTATCACCATACCATATTATCACCATACCATATTATCACCATACCATATTATCACCATACCATATTATCACCATACCATATTATCACCATACCATATTATCACCATACTGACCATACCATATTATCACCATACCATATTATCACCATACCATATTATTACCATACTAAGATTCCATGTTGGCTCACATTTTAAGAATATGGAAAAACAATAGGTGTCAAATATTGATTTAATATCATCTAAATACTATATAACTATTGATGACACTATTGATGACACTATTGATGACACTATTGATGACACGTACACTCACACTCACCGTGGAGACAGACCTGACGTCGACACACACTCACACTCACCGTGGAGACAGACCTGACGTCGACACACACACACACTCACCGTGGAGACAGACCTGACGTCGACACACACACACACTCACCGTGGAGACAGACCTGACGTCGACACACACACACACACTCACCGTGGAGACAGACCTGACGTCGACACACACACACACTCACCGTGGAGACAGACCTGACGTCGACACACACACACACTCACCGTGGAGACAGACCTGACGTCGACACACACACACACTCACCGTGGAGACAGACCTGACGTCGACACACACCAATACTGGAATAACCCTCCTCCTCTCTTCCAGGAGGAAGCTAGCCCAGCTGCAGCACGCCTACACCTGTCTGTTTAAGGACTACGACTCCAAACTCAAGACTGAGGTGTGTGTGTGTGTGTGTGTGTGTGTACCTGTCTGTTTAAGGACTACGACTCCAAACTAAAGACAGGTGTGTGTGTGTGTAGGGAGGAGACATGGTTGTTCGTCTGGAGGAGGCAGAGAGAGCTCTGGCTCTGAAACAGGATCTGATTGACAAGCTGAAGGAAGAGGTGGAGCAACAGAGAGGATCTCTAGAGACCGTTCCTGTTCTCACTGCCCAGGTACACACACTCACCCCTGTTCTCACTGCCCAGGTACACACACTCACCCCTGTTCTCACTGCCCAGGTACACACAGTCACCCCTGTTCTCACTGCCCAGGTACACACACTCACCCCTGTTCTCACTGCCCAGGTACACACACTCACCCCTGTTCTCACTGCCCAGGTACACACACTCACCCCTGTTCTCACTGCCCAGGTACACACACTCACCCCTGTTCTCACTGCCCAGGTACACACACTCACCCCTGTTCTCACTGCCCAGGTACACACACTCACCCCTGTTCTCACTGCCCAGGTACACACACTCACCCCTGTTCTCACTGCCCAGGTACACACACTCACCCCTGTTCTCACTGCCCAGGTACACACACTCACCCCTGTTCTCTCTGCCCAGGTACACACACTCACCCCTGTTCTCTCTGCCCAGGTACACACACTCACCCCTGTTCTCTCTGCCCAGGTACACACACTCACCCCTGTTCTCACTGCCCAGGTACACACACTCACCCCTGTTCTCACTGCCCAGGTACACACACTCACCCCTGTTCTCACTGCCCAGGTACACACACTCACCCCTGTTCACACTGCCCAGGTACACACACTCACCCCTGTTCTCACTGCCCAGGTACACACACTCACCCCCCTGTTCACACTGCCCAGGTACACACACTCACCCCTGTTCTCACTGCCCAGGTACACACACTCACCCCTGTTCTCACTGCCCAGGTACACACACTCACCCCTGTTCTCACTGCCCAGGTACACACACTCACCCCTGTTCTCACTGCCCAGGTACACACACTCACCCCTGTTCTCACTGCCCAGGTACACACACTCACCCCTGTTCTCACTGCCCAGGTACACACACTCACCCCTGTTCTCACTGCCCAGGTACACACACTCACCCCTGTTCTCACTGCCCAGGTACACACACTCACCCCTGTTCTCACTGCCCAGGTACACACACTCACCCCTGTTCTCACTGCCCAGGTACACACACTCACCCCTGTTCTCACTGCCCAGGTACACACACTCACCCCTGTTCTCACTGCCCAGGTACACACACTCACCCCTGTTCTCACTGCCCAGGTACACACACTCACCCCTGTTCTCACTGCCCAGGTACACACACTCACCCCTGTTCTCACTGCCCAGGTACACACACTCACCCCTGTTCTCACTGCCCAGGTACACACACTCACCCCTGTTCTCACTGCCCAGGTACACACACTCACCCCTGTTCTCACTGCCCAGGTACACACACTCACCCCTGTTCTCACTGCCCAGGTACACACACTCACCCCTGTTCTCACTGCCCAGGTACACACACTCACCCCTGTTCTCACTGCCCAGGTACACACACTCACCCCTGTTCTCACTGCCCAGGTACACACACTCACCCCTGTTCTCACTGCCCAGGTACACACACTCACCCCTGTTCTCACTGCCCAGGTACACACACTCACCCCTGTTCTCTCTGCCCAGGTACACACACTCACCCCTGTTCTCTCTGCCCAGGTACACACACTCACCCCTGTTCTCTCTGCCCAGGTACACACACTCACCCCTGTTCTCACTGCCCAGGTACACACACTCACCCCTGTTCTCACTGCCCAGGTACACACACTCACCCCTGTTCTCACTGCCCAGGTACACACACTCACCCCTGTTCTCTCTGCCCAGGTACACACACTCACCCCTGTTCTCTCTGCCCAGGTACACACACTCACCCCTGTTCTCACTGCCCAGGTACACACACTCACCCCTGTTCTCACTGCCCAGGTACACACACTCACCCCTGTTCTCTCTGCCCAGGTACACACACTCACCCCTGTTCTCACCGCCCAGGTACACACACTCACCCCTGTTCTCTCCGCCCAGGTACACACACTCACCCCTGTTCTCACTGCCCAGGTACACACACTCACCCCTGTTCTCACTGCCCAGGTACACACACTCACCCCTGTTCTCTCCGCCCAGGTACACACACTCACCCCTGTTCTCTCCGCCCAGGTACACACACTCACCCCTGTTCTCTCCGCCCAGGTACACACACTCACCCCTGTTCTCTCCGCCCAGGTACACACACTCACCCCTGTTCTCTCCGCCCAGGTACACACACTCACCCCTGTTCTCACTGCCCAGGTACACACACTCACCCCTGTTCTCACTGCCCAGGTACACACACTCACCCCTGTTCTCTCCGCCCAGGTACACACACTCACCCCTGTTCTCACTGCCCAGGTACACACACTCACCCCTGTTCTCACTGCCCAGGTACACACACTCACCCCTGTTCTCTCCGCCCAGGTACACACACTCACCCCTGTTCTCTCCGCCCAGGTACACACACTCACCCCTGTTCTCCCCGCCCAGGTACACACACTCACCCCTGTTCTCTCTGCCCAGGTACACACACTCACCCCTGTTCTCTCTGCCCAGGTACACACACTCACCCCTGTTCTCACTGCCCAGGTACACACACTCACCCCTGTTCTCACTGCCCAGGTACACACACTCACCCCTGTTCTCACTGCCCAGGTACACACACTCACCCCTGTTCTCTCCGCCCAGGTACACACACTCACCCCTGTTCTCACTGCCCAGGTACACACACTCACCCCTGTTCTCTCTGCCCAGGTACACAGACTCACCCCTGTTCACACTGCCCAGGTACACACACTCACCCCTGTTCACACTGCCCAGGTACACACACTCACCCCTGTTCACACTGCCCAGGTACACACACTCACCCCTGTTCACACTGCCCAGGTACACACACTCACCCCTGTTCACACTGCCCAGGTACACACACTCACCCCTGTTCACACTGCCCAGGTACACACACTCACCCCTGTTCACACTGCCCAGGTACACACACTCACCCCTGTTCACACTGCCCAGGTACACACACTCACCCCTGTTCACACTGCCCAGGTACACACACTCACCCCTGTTCACACTGCCCAGGTACACACACTCACCCCTGTTCACACTGCCCAGGTACACACACTCACCCCTGTTCACACTGCCCAGGTACACACACTCACCCCTGTTCACACTGCCCAGGTACACACACTCACCCCTGTTCACACTGCCCAGGTACACACACTCACCCCTGTTCACACTGCCCAGGTACACACACTCACCCCTGTTCACACTGCCCAGGTACACACACTCACCCCTGTTCACACTGCCCAGGTACACACACTCACCCCTGTTCTCTCTGCCCAGGTACACACACTCACCCCTGTTCTGACTGCCCCTGTTGCTTTGGCTAGGGGCTGAGGGCCAGAGGCTTTTACAGAGAAGGCAATAGCCTGCGCTATGAGTGGATTTGCCCCTATATTCAGGAGATGAGACTCGACCAGGGCTGTTCACCTCTAGCCCCCTGTTCACCTCTAGCCCCCCGTTCTCTTCCAGTCCTGGAGGGCTGAAATAGGTGGCCCCTACTTATTTACCCTTCTGGTATTCATCAGGTGGCCCCCTACTTATTTACCCTTCTGGTATTCATCAGGTGGCCCCCTACTTATTTACCCTTCTGGGATTCATCAGGTGGCCCCTTACTTATTTACCCTTCTGGTATTCATCAGGTGGCCCCCTACTTATTTACCCTTACGGGATTCATCAGGTGGCCCCTACTACTTATTTACCCTTCTGGTATTCATCAGGTGGCCCCTACTTATTTACCCTTCTGGGATTCATCAGGTGGCCCCCTACTTATTTACCCTTCTGGTATTCATCAGGTGGCCCCCTACTTATTTACCCTTCTGGTATTCATCAGGTGGCCCCCTACTTATTTACCCTTCTGGTATTCATCAGGTGGCCCCCTACTTATTTACCCTTCTGGTATTCATCAGGTGGCCCCCTACTTATTTACCCTTCTGGGATTCATCAGGTGGCCCCCTACATATTTACCCTTCTGGTATTCATCAGGTGGCCCCCTACTTATTTTAGAGGACAATGCCCCAGATATGGAAGTTGTATCTGCCACCGGGAGAACAAAGGGCTTTGTGCATCCATGACTACCGGTCACAAGGTTTACAACAACACCTACTCATTCAAGGGTTTTTCTTTATTTTTACTATTTTCTACATTGTAGAATAATACTGAAGACATCACAACTATAAAATAACACACATGGAATCATGTAGAAACCAAAAAAGTGTTTAAATAAAATCTAAATGGATTTTATATTTTATATTTTTTAAATAGCCAACCTTTGCCTTGATGACAGCTTAGCACACTCTTGGCAATCTCTCAACCAGCTTCATGAGGTAGTTACCTGGCATTTCAATTAACAGGTGTGCCTTCTTAAAAGTTCATTTGTGGAATTTCATTCATTCTTAATGTGTTTGAGCCAATCAGTTGTGTTGTGATAAGGTAGGGGGTATATACAGAAGATAGCCCTATCTGGTAAAAGACCAAGTCCATATTATGGCAAGAACAGCTCAAATAAGCAAAGAGAAATGACAGTCCATCATTATTTTAAGACATGAAGGTCAGTCAATACGGAAAACTTCAAGAACTTTGAAAGTTTCTTCAAGTGCAGTCGCAAAAACTGTATAGCACTATGATGAAACTGTCTCTCAAGAGGACCGCCACAGGAAATGAAGACCCAGAGTTACCTCTGCTGCAGAGGATACGTTCATTAGAGTTACCAGGCTCTCATGAGGACCGCCACAGGAAAGGAAGACCCTGAGTTACCTCTGCTGCAGAGGATACGTTCATTAGAGAGTTAACTGGCTCTCATGAGGACCGCCACAGGAAAGGAAGACCCTGAGTTACCTCTGCTGCAGAGGATACGTTCATTAGAGAGTTAACTGGCTCTCATGAGGACCGCCACAGGAAAGGAAGACCCTGAGTTACCTCTGCTGCAGAGGATACGTTCATTAGAGAGTTAACTGGCTCTCATGAGGACCGGCACAGGAAAGGAAGACCCTGAGTTACCTCTGCTGCAGAGGATACGTTCATTAGAGAGTTAACTGGCTCTCATGAGGACCGGCACAGGAAAGGAAGACCCTGAGTTACCTCTGCTGCAGAGGATACGTTCATTAGAGAGTTAACTGGCTCTCATGAGGACCGCCACAGGAAAGGAAGACCCAGTTACCTCTGCTGCAGAGGATACGTTCATTAGAGAGTTACCAGGCTCTCATGAGGACCGCCACAGGAAAGGAAGACCCTGAGTTACCTCTGCTGCAGAGGATACGTTCATTAGAGAGTTAACTGGCTCTCATGAGGACCGCCACAGGAAAGGAAGACCCTGAGTTACCTCTGCTGCAGAGGATACGTTCATTAGAGTTACCAGCCTCAGAAATTGCAGCCCAAATGCTTCACAGACTTCAAGTAACAGACACATCTCAACATCAACTGTTGGAGACTGTTGTGAATCAGGCCTTCATAGTCGACTAGCTGCAGAGAAACCACTACTAAAGGACACCACTAACAAGAAGAGACTTGCTTGGGCCAAGAAACACGAGCAATGGACATTCAACTGGTGGAAATTTGTCCTTTGGTCTGATGAGTCCAAATTGGAGATTTTTGGTTCCAACCGCCATGTCTTTGTGAGACGTGTGATGACGCAGTGTTGGTGAACGGATGATCTCCACATGTGTATTTCCCACCGTGAAGCATGGAGGAGGAGGTGTGATGGTGATGGTTTGGGGGTGCTTTGCTGGTGGCACTGTCTTTGATTTATTTAGAATTCAAGGCACACTTAACCAGCATGACTACCACAGCATTATGCAGCGATACGCCATCCCACCTGGTTTGGGCTTAGTTGGACTATCATTTGTTTTTCAACAGGACAATGCCCCGACACACCTCCAGGATGTTTAAGAGCAATTTTACCAAGTGATGGAGTGCTGCATCAGATGACCTGGCCTCCACAATCACCTGACCTCAACCCAATTGAGATGGTTTGAGATGAGTTGGACCACAGAGTGAAGGAGAAGCAGCCAACAAGTACTCAGCATATGTGGGAACTCCTTCAAGACGGTTGAAAAAGCATTCCAGGTGAAGCTGGTTGAGAAAATGTCAAGTTTGCAAAGCTGTCATCAAGGCAAAGGGTGGCTATTTGAAGAATCGCACATATAAAATATATTTTGATTTGTTACACACTTTTTGGTTACTACATGATTCCATATGTGTTATTTCATAGTGTTGATGTCTTCAGTATTATTCTACAATGTAGACAATAGTCCAAATAAAGAAAAACCCTGGAATGAGTCGATGTGTCCAAACGTTTTGACCGGTAGTGTATCTGTGACCTTTTGACATTTGAATGATATTTGTATATTGAAATAAAGTGTGTGTGTGTGTCAGGCTGAGATCTACAAGGCAGACTTCCTAGCGGAGCGGGAGGCCAGAGAGAAGTTGAACCAGAGGAAGGAGGAGCTTCAGGACCATCTGAACAAAGCACTGGCTGAGATGGAGCGTCTGAAACAGGAGGGGACCTCACGGTAACACACACACACACACACACACACACACACACTAGAATGGGATTTAGGGATTAATATAATGTAGTGCGTGTTTGTTTTTAAGGGCTCGTATGGAGGAGATGCAGCAGAGACACCTGGAGGACTTCATACCACGACCCAACATCCCCCACAACCAGGTACACACACACACACAACCAGGTACCACACACACACCAACCAGGTACACACACACACACCAACCAGGTACACACACACACACACACACAACCAGGTACACACACACACAGGTACCAACAAGGTACACCAGGTACACACACCAACCAGGTGTACACACACACACACCAACCAGGGTACACACACCAGGTACACACACAACCAGGTACACACACACACACCAACCAGGTACACACACACACACACAACCAGGTACACACACACACACACCAACCAGGTACACACACACACCAACCAGGTACACACACACACACACACACACACCAACCAGGTACACACACACACACACACACACACAACCAGGTACACACACACACACACACACACACCCGGGTAACCAGGTACACACACACACACCAACCAGGTACACACACACACACACACACCAACCAGGTACACACACACACACACACACCAACCAGGTACACACACACACAGGTACACACAACCAGGTACACAGGTACACACACACCAACCAGGTACACACACACACACACACCAACCAGGTACACACACACACACACACACAACCAGGTACACACACACACACACACAACCAGGTACACACACACACACACACCAACCAGGTACACACACACACACACACCAACCAGGTACACACACACACACACACACAACCAGGTACACACACACACACACACACACACACAGACCAACCAGGTACACACAGACACACACACACCAACCAGGTACACACAGACACCAATCAACCAGGTACGCACACACACACACCAATCAACCAGGTACGCACACACACACACACACACCACCTACTCATTCAAGGGTTTTTCTTTATTTTTACTATTTTCTATATTGTAGAATGGTAGTGAAGTCATTAAAACTATGAAATAACACACATGGAATCATGTAGTAAGCAAAACATTGTTAAACAAAATATATTTTATATTTGAGATTCATCAAATAGCCACTCTTTGCCAAAGGACAGAGTTCCACCGGTCTAATGTCCATTGCTCGTGTTTCTTGGCCCAAGAAAGTCTCTTCTTCTTATCGGTGTCCTTTAGTAGTGGTTTCTCTGCAGCAATTCAACTATGAAGGCCTGATTCACGCAGTCTCCTCTGACAGTTGATGTTGAGATGTGTCTGTTACTTGAACTTTTTTGGGGCTGCAATTTCTGAGGAACTCATCCTCTGCAGCAGAGGTAACTCTGGGTCTTCCATTCCTGTGGCGGTCCTCATGAGAGCCAGTTTCATCATAGTGCTTGATGGTTTTTGCGACGGCACTTGAAGAAACTTTCAAAGTTCTTGAAATGTTCTGCGTTGACTGACCTTCATGTCTTAAAATAATGATGGACTGTCATTTCTCTTTGCTTATTTGAGCTGTTCTTGCCATAATATGGACTTGGTCTTTTACCAGATAGGGCTATCTTCTGTATACCCCCTACCTTGTTACAACACAACTGATTGGCTCAAACACATTAAGAAGGAAAGAAATTCCACAAATTAACTTTTAAGAAGGCACACCTGTTAATTGAAATGCATTCCAGGTGACTACCTCATGAAGCTGGTTGAGAGAATTCAGAGTGTGCAAAGCTGTCATCAAGGCAAGGGGTGGCTATTTGAAATATAAATTGATTTTAACACTGTTGGTTACTACATGCTTCTATATGTGCTATTTCATACTTTTGATGTCTTTGCTATTATTCTATAATGTAAAAAAATAAAGAAAATTCCTTGTGTGTGTGTTTATGTGTATATATGTATATATATATGTGTGTGTGTGTGTGTGTGTGTGTTTATGTGTATGCAGTTGAAGTCGGAAGTTTACATACACTTGGGTTGGAGTCATTAAAACTCGTTTTTCAACCACTCCACAAATGTCTTGTTAACAAACTATAGTTTTGGCAAGTCGGTTAGGACATCTACTTTGTACATGACACAAGTCATTTTTCCAACAATTGTTTACAGACAGATTATTTCACTTATAATTCACTGTATCACAATTCCAGTGGGTCAGAAGTTTACATTCACTAAGTTGACTGTGCCTTTAAACAGCTTGGAAAATTCCAGAAAATGATGTCATGGCTTTAGAAGCTTTTGATAGGCTAATTGACGTAATTTGAGTCAATTGGAGGTGTACCTGTGGATGTATTTCAAGGCCTACCTACAAACTCAGTGCCTCTTTGCTTGACATCATGGGAAAATCAAAATAAATCAGCCAAGACCTCAGAAAAAAAATTGTAGACCTCCACAAGTCTGGTTCATCCTTGGGCGCAATTCCAAATGCCTGAAGGTACCACATTCATCTGTACAAACAATAGTACGCAAGTATAAACACCATGGGACCACGCAGCCGTCATACTGCTCAGGAAGGAGATGCGTGCTGAATGTACTTTGGTGCGAAAAGTGCAAATCAATCCCAGACCAACAGCAAAGGACCTTGTGAAGATGTTGGAGGAAATGGGTACAAAAGTATCTATATCCACAGTAAAACAAGTCCTATATCGACATAACCTGAAAGGCCACTCATCAAGGAAGAAGCCACTGCTCCAAAACCGCCATAAAAAAGCAAGACATCAGTCAGGAAGTTTAAAGCTTTATCACAAATGGGTCTTCCAAATGGACAATGACCCCAAGCATACTTTCAAAGTTGTGGCAAAATGGCCTAAGGACAACAAAGTCAAAGTATTGGAGTGGCCATCACAAAGCCCTAACCTCAATCCTATAGAACATTTGTGGGCAGAACTGAAATGGCGTGTGTGAGCAAGGAGGCCGACCAACCTGACTCAGTTACACCAGCTCTGTCAGGAGGAATGGGCCAAAATTCAGTCAACTTATTGTGGGAAGCTTGTGGAAGGCTACCCGAAACGTTTGACACAAGTTAAACAATTTCAATGCAATGCTACCAAATACTAATTGAGTGTATGTAAACTTCTGACCCACTGGGAATGTGATGAAAGAAATAAAAGCTGAAATAAATAATTCTCTCTAATATTATTCTGACATTTCGCATTCTTAAAATAAAGTGGTGATCCTAACTGACCTAAAACAGGGAATTTCTTACTAGGTTTAAATGTCAGGAATTGTGAAACTGAGTTTAAATGTATTTGGCTAAAGTAAGCTTCTGACTTCAACTGTGTGTGTGTGTGTGTATATACACACACACACACAGTACCCCCTACTCAGTTTTATATATATATATATATATGAGTAGGGGATACTGTGTGTATATATAACTGAGTAGGGGGTAGTGTGTGTGTGTATACATACATACATACATACATACATACATACATACATACATACATGCATACATACATGCATACATGCATACATACATACATACATACATGCATGCATACATGCATGCATACATGCATGCATACATACATACATACATACATACATACATGTGCATGCATACATGCATGCATACATACATACATACATGCATGCATACATACATACATACATACATACATACATACATACAGTGCCTTGTGAAAGTATTCGGCCCCCTTGAACTTTGCGACCTTTTGCCACATTTCAGGCTTCAAACATAAAGATATAAAACTGTATTTTTTTGTGAAGAATCAACAAGTGGGACACAATCATGAAGTGGAACGACATTTATTGGATATTTCAAACTTTTTTAACAAATCAAAAACTGAGAAATTGGGCGTGCAAAATTATTCAGCCCCCTTAAGTTAATACTTTGTAGCGCCATGTTTTGCTGCGATTACAGCTGTAAGTCGCTTGGGGTATGTCTCTATCAGTTTTGCACATCGAGAGACTGACATTTTTTCCCATTCCTCCTTGCAAAACAGCTCGAGCTCAGTGAGGTTGGATGGAGAGCATTTGTGAACAGCAGTTTTGTTTGGCGTAAAAGCAACACAGCTCATCACCCTGAACACAGCTCATCCCCACTGTCAAACATGGTGGTGGCAGCATCATGGTTTGGGCCTGCTTTTCTTCAGTAGGGACAGGGAAGATGGTTAAAATTGATGGGAAGATGGATGGAGCCAAATACAGGACCATTCTGGAAGAAAACCTGATGGAGTCTGCAAAAGACCTGAGACTGGGACGGAGATTTGCTTCCAACAAGACAATGATCCAACACATAAAGCAAAATCTACAATGGAATGGTCCAAAAATACACATATCCAGGTGTTAGAAAGGCCAAGTCAAAGTCCAGACCTGAATCCAATCGAGAATCTGTGGAAAGAACTGAAAACTGCTGTTCACAAATGCTCTCCATCCAACCTCACTGAGCTCGAGCTGTTTTGCAAGGAGGAATGGGAAAAAATGTCAGTCTCTCAATGTGCAAAACTGATAGACATACCCCAAGCGACTTACAGCTGTAATCGCAGCAAAAGGTGGCGCTACAAAGTATCAAATCAAATTTTATTTGTCACATACACATGGTTAGCAGATGTTAATGCGAGTGTAGCGAAATGCTTGTGCTTCTAGTTCCGACAATGCAGTAATAACGAACAAGTAATCTAACTAGCAATTCCAAAAAACTACTGTCTTATACACAGTGTAAGGGGATAAAGAATATGTACATAAGGATATATGAATGAGTGATGGTACAGAGCAGCATAGGCAAGATGCAGTAGATGGTATCGAGTACAGTATATACATATGAGATGAGATGAATAATGTAGGGTAAGTAACATTATATAAGGTAGCATTGTTTAAAGTGGCTAGTGATATATTTACATTTCCCATCAATTACCATTATTAAAGTGGCTGGAGTTGAGTCAGTGTCATTGACAGTGTGTTGGCAGCAGCCACTCAATGTTAGTGGTGGCTGTTTAACAGTCTGATGGCCTTGAGATAGAAGCTGTTTTTCAGTCTCTCGGTCCCAGCTTTGATGCACCTGTACTGACCTCGCCTTCTGGATGATAGCGGGGTGAACAGGCAGTGGCTCGGGTGGTTGTTGTCCTTGATGATCTTTATGGCCTTCCTGTAACATCGGGTGGTGTAGGTGTCCTGGAGGGCAGGTAGTTTGCCCCCGGTGATGCGTTGTGCAGACCTCACTACCCTCTGGAGAGCCTTACGGTTGAGGGCGGTTCAGTTGCCATACCAGGCGGTGATACAGCCCGCCAGGATGCTCTCGATTGTGCATCTGTAGAAGTTTGTGAGTGCTTTTGGTGACAAGCTGAATTTCTTCAGCCTCCTGAGGTTGAAGAGGCGCTGCTGCGCCTTCTTCACGATGCTGTCTGTGTGAGTGGACCAATTCAGTTTGTCTGTGATGTGTATGCCGAGGAACTTAAAACTTGCTACCCTCTCCACTACTGTTCCATCGATGTGGATAGGGGGTGTTCCCTCTGCTGTTTCCTGAAGTCCACAATCATCTCCATAGTTTTGTTGACGTTGAGTGTGAGGTTATTTTCCTGACACCACACTCCGAGGGCCCTCACCTCCTCCCTGTAGGCCGTCTCGTCGTTGTTGGTAATCAAGCCTACCACTGTTGTGTCGTCCGCAAACTTGATGATTGAGTTGGAGGCGTGCGTGGCCACGCAGTCGTGGGTGAACAGGGAGTACAGGAGAGGGCTCAGAACGCACCCTTGTGGGGCCCCAGTGTTGAGGATCAGCGGGGTGGAGATGTTGTTGCCTACCCTCACCACCTGGGGGCGGCACGTCAGGAAGTCCAGTACCCAGTTGCACAGGGCGGGGTCGAGACCCAGGGTCTCGAGCTTGATGACGAGCTTGGAGGGTACTATGGTGTTGAATGCCGAGCTGTAGTCGATGAACAGCATTCTCACATAGGTATTCCTCTTCTCCAGATGGGTTAGGGCAGTGTGCAGTGTGGTTGAGATTGCATTGTCTGTGGACCTATTTGGGCGGTAAGCAAATTGGAGTGGGTCTAGGGTGTCAGGTAGGGTGGAGGTGATATGGTCCTTGACTAGTCTCTCAAAGCACTTCATGATGACGGGTGTGAGTACTACGGGGCGGTAGTCGTTTAGCTCAGTTACCTTAGCTTTCTTGGGAACAGGAACAATGGTGGCCCTCTTGAAGCATGTGGGAACAGCAGACTGGTATAGGGATTGATTGAATATGTCCGTAAACACACCGGCCAGCTGGTCTGCGCATGCTCTGAGGGCGCGGCTGGGGATGCCGTCCGGGCCTACAGCCTTGCGAGGGTTAACACGTTTAAATGTCTTACTCACCTCGGCTGCAGTGAAGGAGAGACCGCATGTTTTCGTTGCAGGCCGTGTCAGTGGCACTGTATTGTCCTCAAAGCGGGCAAAAAAGTTATTTAGTCTGCCTGGGAGCAAGACATCCTGGTCCGTGACTGGGCTGGGTTTCTTCCTGTAGTCCGTGATTGACTGTAGACCCTGCCACATACCTCTTGTGTCTGAGCCATTGAATTGAGATTCTACTTTGTCTCTGTACTGGCGCTTAGCTTGTTTGATAGCCTTGCGGAGGGAATAGCTGCACTGTTTGTATTCGGTCATGTTGCCAGACACCTTGCCCTGATTAAAAGCAGTGGTTCGGGCTTTCAGTTTCACACGAATGCTGCCATCAATCCACGGTTTCTGGTTTGGGAATGTTTTAATCGTTGCTATGGGAACGACATCTTCAACGCACGTTCTAATGAACTCGCACACCGAATCAGCGTATTCGTCAATATTGTTATCTGACGCAATACGAAACATCTCCCAGTCCACGTGATGGAAGCAGTCTTGGAGTGTGGAGTCAGCTTGGTCGGACCAGCGTTGGACAGACCTCAGCGTGGGAGCCTCTTGTTTTAGTTTCTGTCTGTAGGCGGGGATCAACAAAATGGAGTCGTGGTCAGCTTTTATGAAAGGGGGGCGGGGCAGGGCCTTATATGCGTCGCGGAAGTTAGAGTAACAATGATCCAAGGTCTTTCCACCCCTGGTTGCGCAATCGATATGCTGATAAAATTTAGGGAGTCTTGTTTTCAGATTAGCCTTGTTAAAATCCCCAGCTACAATGAATGCAGCCTCCGGATAAATCATTTCCAGTTTGCAGAGAGTTAAATAAAGTTTGTTCAGAGCCATCGATGTGTCTGCTTGGGGGATATACACGGCTGTGATTATAATCGAAGAGAATTCTCTTGGTAGATAATGCGGTCTACATTTGATTGTGAGGAATTCTAAATCAGGTGAACAGAAGGATTTGAGTTCCTGTATGTTTCTTTCATCACACCATGTCACGTTAGTCATAAGGCATACGCCCCCGCCCCTCTTCTTACCAGAAAGATGTTTGTTTCTGTCGGCGCGATGCGTGGAGAAACCCGCTGGCTGCACCGCCTCGGATAGCGTCTCTCCAGTGAGCCATGTTTCCGTGAAGTAAAGAACGTTACAGTCTCTGATGTCCCTCTGGAATGCTACCCTTGCTCGGATTTCATCAACCTTGTTGTCAAGAGACTGGACATTGGCAAGAAGAATGCGAGGGAGTGGTGCACGGTGTGCCCGTCTCCGGAGTCTGACCAGAAGACCGCCTCGTTTCCCTCTCTTTCGGAGTCGTTTTTTTGGGTCGCTGCATAGGATCCACTCCGTTGTCCTGTTTGTAAGGCAGACCACAGGATCCGCGTCGCGAAAAACATATTCTTGGTCGTACTGATGGTGAGTTGACGCTGATCTTATATTCAGTAGTTCTTCTCGACTGTATGTAATGAAACCTAAGATGACCTGGAGTACTAATGTAAGAAATAACACGTAAAAAAACCAAAAAACTGCATAGTTTCCTAGGAATGCGAAGCGAGGCGGCCATCTCTGTCGGCGCCGGAAGTTGAGTATTAACTTAAGGGGGCTGAATAATTTTGCACGCCCAATTTTTCAGTTTTTGATTTGTTAAAAAAGTTTGAAATATCCAATAAATGTCGTTCCACTTCATGATTGTGTCCCACTTGTTGTTGATTCTTCACAAAAAAATACAGTTTTATATCTTTGTTTGAAGCCTGAAATGTGGCAAAAGGTCAAGGGGGCAAAGTTCAAGGGGGTATGTGTATATATATATATATATATTTTCTCTCTTTCTATATATATATATATATATATATATATATGAATACTTTAAAGAAAGGCACTGTGTGTATATATATATAAATATATATATATATATATATATATATAATAAATAAACTGAGTAGGGGTACTGTGTGTATATAACTGAGTAGGGGTACTGTGTGTATATATAACTGAGTAGGGGTACTGTGTGTGTGTGTGTGTGTGTAACTGAGTAGGGGTACTGTGTGTGTGTATATATAACTGAGTAGGGGGGTACTGTGTGTATATATAACTGAGTAGGGGTACTGTGTGTGTGTAACTGAGTAGGGGGTACTGTGTGTGTGTATATATATATATAACTGAGTAGGGGTACTGTGTGTATATATAACTGAGTAGGGGTACTGTGTGCTGAGTAGTGTGTGTGTAACTGAGTAGGGGGGTACTGTGTGTGTGTATATATAACTGAGTAGGGGTACTGTGTGTATATATAACTGAGTAGGGGTACTGTGTGTGTGTGTGTGTGTGTGTGTGTGTGTGTGTGTAACTGAGTAGGGGTACTGTGTGGGGTACTGTGTGTGTATATATAACTGAGTAGGGGTACTGTGTGTATATATAACTGAGTAGGGGGTACTGTGTGTGTGTGTGTGTGTGTAACTGAGTAGGGGTACTGTGTGTGTGTATATATAACTGAGTAGGGGGTACTGTGTGTATATATAACTGAGTAGGGGGTACTGTGTGTGTGTGTGTGTGTGTGTGTGTGTAACTGAGTAGGGGGTACTGTGTGTGTGTATGTGTAACTGAGTAGGGGTACTGTGTGTGTATATAACTGAGTAGGGGTACTGTGTGTATGTATAACTGAGTAGGGGGTACTGTGTGTATGTATAACTGAGTAGGGGGTACTGTGTGTGTGTGTAACTGAGTAGGGGGTACTGTGTGTATATAACTGAGTAGGGGGGGTACTGTGTGTATATATAACTGAGTAGGGGGTACTGTGTGTATATATAACTGAGTAGGGGTACTGTGTGTATATATAACTGAGTAGGGGTACTGTGTACTGTGTACTGTGTGTATATATAACTGAGTAGGGGGTAACTGTGTGTGTGTGTAACTGAGTAGGGGGTACTGTGTGTGTGTATAACTGAGTAGGGGTACTGTGTGTATATATAACTGAGTAGGGGTACTGTGTGTGTGTGTGTGTGTGTGTAACTGAGTAGGGGGTGTACTGAGTAGGGGGTACTGTGTGTATATATAACTGAGTAGGGGGTACTGTGTGTATATATAACTGAGTAGGGGGTACTGTGTGTGTGTGTGTGTGTGTGTGTGTGTGTGTGTGTGTAACTGAGTAGGGGGTACTGTGTGTGTGTATGTGTAACTGAGTAGGGGTACTGTGTGTGTATATAACTGAGTAGGGGTACTGTGTGTATGTATAACTGAGTAGGGGGTACTGTGTGTATATATAACTGAGTAGGGGTACTGTGTGTATGTATAACTGAGTAGGGGGTACTGTGTGTATATATAACTGAGTAGGGGTACTGTGTGTGTGTGTGTGTGGGTGTGTGTGTGTGTGTGTAACTGAGTAGGGGTACTGTGTGTGTGTATATATAACTGAGTAGGGGTACTGTGTGTGTATATAACTGAGTAGGGGGTACTGTGTGTATGTATAACTGAGTAGGGGTACTGTGTGTATATATAACTGAGTAGGGGGTACTGTGTGTGTGTGAGTAACTGAGTAGGGGTACTGTGTGTGTGTGTGTGTGTGTAACTGAGTAGGGGTACTGTGTGTATATATAACTGAGTAGGGGGTACTGTGTGTGTGTGTGTAACTGAGTAGGGGTACTGTGTGTATATATAACTGAGTAGGGGTACTGTGTGTGTGTGTGTAACTGAGTAGGGGGGGTACTGTGTGTATATATAACTGAGTAGGGGGTACTGTGTGTGTGTGTGTGTGTAACTGAGTAGGGGTACTGTGTGTATGTATAACTGAGTAGGGGTACTGTGTGTGTGTATATATAACTGAGTAGGGGTACTGTGTGTATGTATAACTGAGTAGGGGTACTGTGTGTATGTATAACTGAGTAGGGGTACTGTGTGTGTGTATATATAACTGAGTAGGGGGTACTGTGTGTGTGTGTGTGTAACTGAGTAGGGGGTACTGTGTGGGGTATGTATAATAACTGAGTAGGGGTGTACTGTGTGTATATATAACTGAGTAGGGGGTACTGTGTGTATATATAACTGAGTAGGGGTACTGTGTGTATATATAACTGAGTAGGGGTACTGTGTGTATATATAACTGAGTAGGGGTACTGTGTGTATGTATAACTGAGTAGGGGTACTGTGTGTGTATATATAACTGAGTAGGGGTACTGTGTGTGTGTGTAACTGAGTAGGGGGTACTGTGTGTATGTATAACTGAGTAGGGGGTACTGTGTGTGTGTTACTTCATCCCCTATTTTTCTTATTTTCTCTCTTTCTGTTGCATTCCCAGGGGTTGCCTTTAACACGGTTCCTCCCCCTTCCTCCTTCCGCAGCGTGGGATTGGCTGCAGGAGTGGCAGGGGGTGTCTCTGGAGGTGGGGCTGAAGAGCTTCCTGACTACCGCTGTCCAAAGTGCCAGTACCAAGCCCCCGACATGGACACACTGCAGATACATGTCATGGACTGTATCCAGTAAAACACACACACACACGTAATCACACAGTCACTCATACTAGTGATGAGCGGATCAGCTGTTTGTTCACCCACACCTGCCTGCAGTTACTAATCACCCATCACCAACCGCCCGACTACATGTGATAAAGAGAAGGTCTGAGGCCGTTACCCTAACCCGCTAATATAGAAAATGGGCTGAAGGTACAGTCAAAGATTGCATAACGATTCTTTTTTGACAGGCCTTTTTATATAGGACTGTTTCTGCTTCTTACCAAAGTGTGTACGTCAACGGATGTGGAATTAGATACATGCAGCTACTCTTCTGTCATTTTGTTAACCTAGAAGACAACCCCTTACTCACCAGAATGTCATAAATCAATTGAAGCATTCATTCTATCTCTTTGATATCGGTAAAGTTCGTTTTCTCTTAAATCTCTGCTTCTGTCACACAGGAACGGCGTTTAGGGACCGGGAGAAAATGCAATAATCCCCCCCTAAAATACATGAAAGATTTTCTGTGCAAAATTTCCAAATGAAATCAGTTTGACCAGTTTTAAGGACATTAAAAGCTGTTAAAACAACCAAACATGTTTCTGATCAGATTTCAGTTCGGCTTGGATGCGTATTTTATGTGGTTGAAATACTGTCAGCTTTTATGATGCTGATAAAGACAGCACCTCTACAGACGGTCCCTAGCCGCGCATTCTCTCAAAATACTGAAAAAAAGATAGATTTCTCCACTCCGAGTCAAAATGTTCATTTGATGTATAATTATACAGCAAGAAATCCTTAATTCTCCAGAGTTCATATTAAGGCTGAAAGGTTATAGACCTGTAGTTAGTCCACATTTCAGTTTCCATTCAACCCATCTGAACACCACAGTTCCCTTGACATGCCATAGGCCTATTTGAAGTCCCCATCTTGTGACTGTCTCATTTGTACAGCGCCTCACAATCATCACACTGCTGTCATCCTCTTTAACCACGTCACTAAATCTTCCCCAAACATGACTGTTCTGGTCCTCCCGTCTCTTTATTTTCAACTCTCCATTTCACTGCTTTTCTCTTCTTGAATTAAACTCTGATATTGTCCTTTTTTGCTCAGTGGATCGACATTTAACTTTTTCTGCCCAAGTTCCCAAAAACATTTGGCAATTGTTGTGTATTTGGCACCACAGTTAGGTCCTAAAGCTGAGACTACACACTGACACCTGATACAGTTAGGTCCTAAAGCTGAGACTACACACTGACACCTGATACAGTTAGACCCTAAAGCTGAGACTGACACCTGATACAGTTAGGTCCTAAAGCTGAGACTGACACCAGATACAGTTAGGTCCTAAAGCTGAGACTACACACTGACACCTGATACAGTTAGACCCTAAAGCTGAGACTACACACTGACACCTGATACAGTTAGGTCTTAAAGCTGAGACTATACACTGACACCTGATACAGTTAGGTCCTAAAGCTGAGACTGACACCAGATGCAGTTAGGTCCTAAAGCTGAGACTGACACACCTGATACAGATTCAGTTAGGTCCTAAAGCTGAGACTGACACCTGATACAGTTAGGTCCTAAAGCTGAGACTACACACTGACACCTGATACAGTTAGACCTAAAGCTGAGACTGACACCTGATACAGTTAGGTCCTAAAGCTGAGACTGACACCAGATACAGTTAGGTCCTAAAGCTGAGGCTGACACCAGATTCAGTTAGGTCCTAAAGCTGAGACTGACACCTGATACAGTTAGGTCCTAAAGCTGAGATTACACACTGACACCTGATACAGTTAGGTCCTAAAGCTGAGATTACACACTGACACCAGATACAGTTAGGTCCTAAAGCTGAGACTACACACTGACACCTGATACAGTTAGGTCCTAAAGCTGAGACTGACACCAGATACAGTTAGGTCCTAAAGCTGAGATTACACACTGACACCTGATACAGTTAGGTCCTAAAGCTGAGACTGACACCAGATTCAGTTAGACCCTAAAGCTGAGACTGACACCAGATTCAGTTAGGTCCTAAAGCTGAGACTGACACCAGACACAGTTAGGTCCTAAAGCTGAGACTGACACCAGATACAGTTAGGTCCTAAAGCTGAGACTGACACCAGATACAGTTAGGTCCTAAAGCTGAGACTGACACCAGATACAGTTAGGTCCTAAAGCTGAGACTGACACCAGATACAGTTAGGTCCTAAAGCTGAAATTGAAAATGGGGAAATTACATTCTCTAATTGTTTCATATTTTTTTACATTTTGTCAGGAAATGCAGCTCTGTCTCAGGTTCTGCTGTGGTGCAGTGGTTGCACAGCCTTTCCTCTACAGGGAGACAGGTTTTCCTGTGTCTATCCTTCTCAATTGCAAGGCTGTGCTCACTGAGCCTGTACTTTGTCAAGGTTTTGATCAGTAATCATGGTCTAATAGTTAGCCACGGTGTACTGTTGATTTAGGGCCAGATGGTACTGCTTTTTGCTTGTGTTTCCCAGTAAGCAATGTAGTGTTGTTTGACTGTAATTTGGTTTATTCTGATTGATTAGATGTTCTGGTCCTGAGGCTTCAGTGTGTTAGTAGAACAGGTTTGTGGCCCCAGGGCCAGCTGGATGAGGGGTCACTATATTTGATGTTTCCAAAACTTAATTGCTCTTTTTTGAGTTTTTATTATTAGTGGATATTGGCCTAATTCTGCCCTGCATGCATTGTTTGTAGTTTTCCTCTGGACATGTAGGAGAATCTTATAGAACTCTGCATGCAGGGTTTCAATGGGGTGTTTGTCCCATTGGGTGAAATCTTCTTTTGTACGTGGACCCCACACCTCACTGCCATAAGGTGCAATTGGTTCAATGACACATTCAATTAGCTTTAGCCAAATTTTAATCGGTATTTCAATTTGAATTTGTTTTCTTAATGATGTAGAATGCCCTGCATGTTTCTCTCTCAATTCATTCACTGCCTCATTAAGGTGTCCAGTTGAGCTTATTTTAAACCTCCGTAATTGTAGTGTGTGCAGTACTCTATATATTTAAACCTCAGTAATTGTGTGTGCAGTACTCTCTATATCTTGTACTAATTGAGAACTTTGGTCTAATTCCCTGAGATCTGGATCTTCTCTGGAAAATAATAATTTTCTGTATTTTTGGCTTTGCTATCTCTCTCCCTCTATATCTCTCCATCTCTCCCTCTTTCTTGCCCTCTCTCCCCAAATCTCGCCCTCTTTCCCCATCTCGCCCTCTCTCCATCCCTCCATCTCTCCCTCTTTCTCGCCCTCTCTCCCCAAATCTCGCCCTCTCTTTCCCCATCTCGCCCTCTTTCCCCATCTCGCCCTCTCTCCATCCCTCCATCTCCTTTCAGATAGTAGACTGGAAGAGCATGTGGGAATGAGTCTACCTGACCTCTAACCTCTGTGGTGTCTATTAGAATATAAGCACATGATAATCCACCATTCCCATTTGTGAGAATATTGTCTGTAGTTATAGGTCTTTCAGGCCAGATAGTGTTTTATATTGTTGTATTGGAGAGGTAATAAATATCACAAAGTGAATTTAGTGTTTCAGTTCCCTACTTTGCCAGTGTCCTCCACCAGGGGGCGCTGAGAGCATGAAGGAACACTGGGATGAGAACACTTGAGTCAAGATGGGTTGGTTGCTTAGTAACAAAACAGACACGTGAACAACCATGGAGCGAAACAGACAGGGTTGGCTCAGATTGTTGACATGTAAACTGTATTTAGTCTCCAGAGTTTATTGAAAACAAAAATGAATTAGTACTTGTCTGTCAAATACATCGTTATAGTTGTGAGTTAGCGAGCTAGAAAATTTGATCCATATTAGCATGGATATGAAATCAGTCAAAACAACTCAAAACAAGACATGGTATCAAGAACAAGATGAAACGAGCTGCAAGGAGTCACGATTCCCACATGTCAGTTTCTTGTCCTTCTTGGTATCTATCTGGCCATCCAGAATCACAACTATTCAAACTTCTGCCCCATTGAAGCGAATGCATCGTTTTCCTGACATTGTCAGGTAACCCATCCACAGCGGAGGTCAAATCCTAATTTCAGCTAAGAAATATTATACGAGATAAAGTATTGTAATGAAACAGGCAGGGAGCAGGTCTCGAACCCTCAACCTTCTAGTGCGCTGGACTTCGGACTATCGACTGTGCCCCAAAAGCTCGAGCAGTGGAGTCGATATCCGCGCTTATAAACCCAGGGTCCTTACACTATTATAACATACATTACTTCTGATTCATCTGAAATACACTGATAAAATCTGGAGGAAAGAGACAACGTACGGATGTTGGTGTTCCTGCTGCACCTGACGCTGTTGTCAAGACAACTGGGATCTCTGGAACAAACAAGGTCAAATCATGACGTCAGGGATTTTCAGGTCAGAGCTCTAGGAAGATGTCCGAATTTCCGAGTTGACCATTTAAAACTATACTTCCCCAGTCTGAGCTTGTTTATGAGTTCCCAGTTGTTTTGAGTGCGGTAATGTGTCCAATAATGTGTGATTGGGGTCGCAATTCAGGCCGTTCTGCAGGAACCCCTCATTTTGCTTCAATTGGTCCATTTTTACGCTCCAGTACAGTAGGTGGCGTTAATGTACAATTAGGTTGGATGCCAGCCGCTGATAAACCCCACAGAAGAAGGGGTGCAGGCGACTACGGTAGCTAGCTAGCCGCACAACGGTAGGGCACATCAACCGTTTTTTCACCTTGTCAGCTCAGGGATTCGAACCAGTGACCTTTCAGGTTACTGACCCAACGCTCTTAACCTCTGGGCTATCTGCCAACCATGACAGACAGTTGGAGCATTGAGTCCACTAAGCACCATCACTAGTATAATAAGAATGGGGAAGACTCAATGCTCCATCACTTGTATAATAAGAATGGGGAAGACTCAATGCTCCATCACTTGTATAATAAGAATGGGGAAGACTTAATGCTCCATCACTAGTATAATAAGAATGGGGAAGACTTAATGCTCCATCACTAGTATAATAAGAATGGGGAAGACTTAATGCTCCATCACTAGTATAATAAGAATGGGGAAGACTCAATGCTCCATCACTAGTATAATAAGAATGGGGAAGACTTAATGCTCCATCACTAGTATAATAAGAATGGGGAAGACTTAATGCTCCGTCACTAGTATAATAAGAATGGGGAAGACTCAATGCTCCGTCACTAGTATAATAAGAATGGGGAAGACGTAATGCTCCATCACTAGTATAATAAGAATGGGGAAGACGTAATGCTCCATCACTAGTATAATAAGAATGGGGAAGACGTAATGCTCCATCACTAGTATAATAAGAATGGGGAAGACGTAATGCTCCATCACTAGTATAATAAGAATGGGGAAGACTTAATGCTCCATCACTAGTATAATAAGAATGGGGAAGACTTAATGCTCCATCACTAGTATAATAAGAATGGGGAAGACTTAATGCTCCATCACTAGTATAATAAGAATGGGGAAGACTTAATGCTCCATCACTAGTATAATAAGAATGGGGAAGACTTAATGCTCCATCACTAGTATAATAAGAATGGGGAAGACTTAATGCTCCATCACTAGTATAATAAGAATGGGGAAGACGTAATGCTCCATCACTAGTATAATAAGAATGGGGAAGACGTAATGCTCCATCACTAGTATAATAAGAATGGGGAAGAGAGAAAGAGCTCTCTTGGAGGTGGGACCGGTCGGTTTCTTCTAATCAATCAGATGAGGTTTTCATATACCAGGATATTCTACACTGGTTGGTGACTATGGAAGTGTTTACCATGGGCAAATGATACATCAATATTATGTTTGCTATTCCTTTTCCTAAATGGGTATGCATGTTTTGTGACAATTGAAATGAAAAATACATACTAAATGATCCTTTTCATGATTGAGTATGCATAAAGTCTGCCAATCTGAAACAGAAATAGCTAAGTGTTTATATTTAATTTCCATGGTACTATCCAGTACAACACTGAGACATTTACAAACTAAATGTAAATGCTTCAATTACAAATAATTTATCCTGTTTTCTATTTCATTCCCTTGTTGTGAGAGCAAGAACTGTATTCTCAATGGTATACTCTGTGTGGTTTAAGACTGATCATTATAATTTTGACAATCAAATTCGATAAATGATTGCAATGCTTAATTTTCCATTTCCTCATTGCTCATTTCCATTTTCGATGTTAGATGCCAATCAAACACAGTGGGTGTACTATGCCTACAGCAGTCAGGCTTCAGTCCTCTAGAGGTGTCTCTGCAGCATGGACATATCTCTGGGTGACGTCCCCATGCATGCACTGTCAAAATATGACTAGTTCAATGTTGCACCACCCCATTCTCTGGGCTCTGTCTGCAATAATAACCAGTTATAATCTGTAGTATTTACAGCGCATTCGGAAGGTATTCAGACTCCTTCCCTTTTTTCCCATTTTGTTACAGACTTGTTCTAAAATGAATTAAATAAAAATATACATATATAAAATCCTCAGCAATCTACACACAATAGCCATAATGACAGCGAAAACAGGTTTCCATATTTGTTTGCAAATGTATGCAAAATAAAAAACACCTTTATTGACATAAGTATTCAGACCCTTTGCTATGAGACACAAAAATCCATATAGGCTATTCCCTCCCTCCATCCAGCTGCTGCCCAGTTAAAGAGCTTGTGGTCTCCATGCAGCACCACAGCACCATGCTCCTTCAGAAAAGCCCCCCTCAGCCTCAGAAGATGCCCTTCTGAAGACATGCAGCCATACAGTCCTTATACCTTTATGTAGGCCTGTGCCTTCGAGCCAAATAAAGTGCAGATCATGCATAATGTGTGCAACTCATCATTCCAACATATTTTATCATTTAATTCATCCTTCATTCAGTTCAGTCATCCGTTCAGTCATTTGTCTGAGTTGCAATAGGAACTAAACCAAAGAGAACAGAATATCCATTTGTTCATTGAAATCCATTTGTGTATTCAAACTTATCTACATTTTCCTACAAGTTCTTTAGCCTATCCCTTTACACATGAAAGCAGGTTCACACTGAGCACATGTGACAGACGTGACAGTCTGGAGACGCCGTGGAGAACGTTCTGCTACCTGCAACATCCTCCACCATGACCGGTTTGGCGGTGGGTCAGTCATGGTGTGGGGTGGCATTTCTTTGGGGGGCTGCACAGCCCTCCATGTGCTCGCCAGAGGTAGCCTGACTGCCATTAGGTACCGATATGAGATCCTCAGACCCCTTGTGAGACCATATGCTGGTGCGGTTGGCCCTGGGTTCCTCCTAATGCAAGACAATGCTAGACCTCATGTGGCTGGAGTGTGTCAGCAGTTCCTGCAAGAGGAAGGCATTGATGCTATGGACTGGCCTGCCCGTTCCCCAGACCTGAATCCAATTGAGCACATTTGGGACATCATGTCTCGCTCCATCCACCAATGCCACGTTGCACCACAGACTGTCCAGGAGTTAGTGGATGCTTTAGTCCAGGTCTGGGAGTAGATCCCTCAGGAGACCATCCGCCACCTCATCAGGAGCATGCCCAGGCATTGTAGGGAGGTCATACAGGCACGTGGAGGCGACACACACTACTGAGCCTCATTTTGACTTGTTTTAAGGACATTACATCAAAGTTGGATCAGCCTGTAGTGTGGTTTTCCACTTTAATTTTGAGTGTGACTCCAAATCCAGACCTCCATGGGTTGATAAATTTGATTTCCATTGATAATTTTTGTGTGATTTTGTTGTCAGCACATTCAACTATGTAAAGAAAAAAGTATTTAATAAGAATATTTCCTTCATTCAGATCTAGGATGTGTTATTTTAGTGTTCCCTTTATTTTTTGAGCAGTGTATATATGCTTGTATGTCTCAAAGGCAGCAGAGAAGTTCAGGGCATCTTCAAAAATCTACATTTGTGTATAAAGATTTTGGCTAATACAATTAAGTTATTGACCAGTACATTTTAAATCATTATCATTTTAGAATAAATCAAATTTGATGTAATTTTATGTTGGAGGAGATGGAGACCGGCACAACTTCAAAACAAGGAGTAGATACAAAACTGAATTTAAAATAAATTATAATATTTCACCTTTATTTAGCCAGGTAGGCCAGTTGAGAACAAGCTCTCATTTACAGCTGCGACCTGGCCAAGATAAAGCAAAGCAGTTCAACACAAACAACACAGAGTTACACATGGAATAAACAAACATGCAGTCAATAACACAATAGAAAAAGTCTATATACAGTGTGTGCAAATGAGGTACGATAATGGAGGTAAGGCAATAAATAGGCTGTAGTGGCAAAATATTTACAATATAGCAATTAAACACTGGAGTGATAGATGTGCAGAAGATGAGTATGCAAGTAGAGATACTGGGGTGCAAAGGAGCAAAATAAATAAATACAGTATGGGGATGAGGTAGTTGGAGGGGCTATTTACAGAGGAGATATGTACAGGTGCAGTGATCTGTGAGCTGCTCTGACAGCTGGTGCTTAAAGCTAGCAAGGGAGAAATGAGTCTCCAGCTTCAGAGATTTTTGCAGTTCGCTACAGTCATTGGCAGCAGAGAACTGAAAGGAAAGGAGGCCAAAGGAGGAATTGGCTTTGGGGATGACCAGTGAAATATACCTGCTGGAGCGCGTGCTACGGGCGGGTGCTGCTATGGTGACCAGTGAGCTGAGATGAGGCGGGGCTTTACCTAGCAGAGACTTGTAGATAACCTGGAGCCAGTGGGTTTGGCGACAAATATGAAGCGAGGGCCAGCCAACGAGAGCATACAGGTCGCAGTGGTGGGTAGTATATGTGGCTTTGGTGACAAAACGGATTGCACTGTGATAGACTGCATCCAATTTGCTGAGTAGAGTGTTGGAGGCTATTTTGTAAATGACATCACCGAAGTCTAGGATCGGTAGGATAGTCCGTTTTACAAGGGTATGTTTGGCAGCATGAGTGAAGGAAGCTTTGTTGCGAAATAGGAAGCCAATTCTAGATTTAATTTTGGATTGGAGATGCTTAATGTGAGTCTGGAAGGAGAGTTTACAGTCTAACCAGACACCTAGGTATTTGTAGTTGTCCACATATCCTAAGTCAGAACCGCCCAGAGTAGTGATGCTGGACGGGCGGGCAGGAGTGGGCAGCGATCGGTTGAAGTGCATGCATTTAGTTTTACTTGCATTTTTAAGAGCAGTTGGAGGCCACGGAAGGAGAGTTGTCTGGCATTGAAGCTCATCTGGAGGGTTAGTTAACACATTCCAAAGGGCCAGAAGTATACAGAATGCAAAATAAAGATATTTATTGAATCATCATGGTGCCCATAGAATATATCACTATAAAATATATCATGTGCCTATAGAATATATACTGTACCATAATGCCCATTATAGAATATATCATGGTGCCTATAAAATATATACTGTACCATAATGCCCATTGAATATATCATGGTGCCCATAGAATATATCATGGTGCCTATAGAATATATACTGTACCATAATGCCTATAGAATATATCATGGTGCCCATAGAATATATCATGGTGCCCATAGAATATATAATGGTGCCCATAGAATATATCATGGCGCCCATAGAATATATCATGGTGCCTATAGAATATATAATGGTGCCTATAGAATATATCATGGTGCCTATAAAATATATACTGTACCATAATGCCCATTGAATATATCATGGTGCCTATAGAATATATCATGGTGCCTATAGAATATATCATGGTGCCCATAGAATATATACTGTACCATAATGCCCATTGAATATATCATGGTGCCTATAGAATATATCATGGTGCCCATAGAATATATACTGTACCATAATGCCCATTGAATATATCATGGTGCCTATAGAATATATAATGGCCCCATAGAATATATCATGGTGCCTATAAAATATATACTGTACCATAATGCCTATAGAATATATCATGGTGCCCATTGAATATATCATGGTGCCCATAGAATATACCATGGTGCCCATAGAATATAGCATGGTGCCCATAGAATATATCATGCTGCCCATAGAATATAGCATGGTGCCCATAGAAGATAGCATGGTGCCCATAGAATATATCATGGTGCCTATAGAATATATCATGGTGCCCAAAGAATATATCATGGTGCCTATAGAATATATCATGGTGCCCAAAGAAAATGCAACCGTTTGGGCTTCAGGCCATCATCAGCCCTTTGGGCTTCAGGCCATCATCAACCCTTTGGGCCTCAGGCCATCATCAGCAGTTTGGGCCTCAGGCCATCATCAGCCCTTTGGGCTTCAGGCCATCATCAGCCCTTTGGGCCTCAGGCCATCATCAGCAGTTTGGGCTTCAGGCCATCATCAGCCCTTTGGGCTTCAGGCCATCATCAGCCCTTTGGGTTTCAGGCCATCATCAGCAGTTTGGGCTTCAGGCCATCATCAGCCGTTTGGGCTTCAGGCCATCATCAGCCCTTTGGGCTTCAGGCCATCATCGGCAGTTTGGGCTTCAGGCCATCATCGGCAGTTTGGGCTTCAGGCCATCATCGGCAGTTTGGGCTTCAGGCCATCATCGGCAGTTTGGGCCTCAGGCCATCATCGGCAGTTTGGGCCTCAGGCCATCATCGGCAGTTTGGGCCTCAGGCCATCATCGGCAGTTTGGGCCTCAGGCCATCATCGGCAGTTTGGGCTTCAGGCCATCATCGGCAGTTTGGGCTTCAGGCCATCATCGGCAGTTTGGGCTTCAGGCCATCATCGGCAGTTTGGGCCTCAGGCCATCATCGGCAGTTTGGGCCTCAGGCCATCATCGGCAGTTTGGGCCTCAGGCCATCATCGGCAGTTTGGGCCTCAGGCCATCATCGGCAGTTTGGGCCTCAGGCCATCATCGGCCCTTTGGGCCTCAGGCCATCATCAGCAGTTTGGGCTTCAGGCCATCATCAGCCCTTTGGGCCTCAGGCCATCATCAGCCCTTTGGGCTTCAGGCCATCATCAGCCCTTTGGGCCTCAGGCCATCATCAGCCCTTTGGGCCTCAGGCCATCATCAGCCCTTTGGGCTTCAGGCCATCATCAGCAGTTTGGGCCTCAGGCCATCATCAGCAGTTTGGGCCTCAGGCCATCATCAGCCCTTTGGGCCTCAGGCCATCATCAGCAGTTTGGGCCTCAGGCCATCATCAGCAGTTTGGGCTTCAGGCCATCATCAGCAGTTTGGGCTTCAGGCCATCATCAGCAGTTTGGGCTTCAGGCCATCATCAGCAGTTTGGGCTTCAGGCCATCATCAGCAGCCCTTTGGGCTTCAGGCCATCATCAGCAGCCCTTTGGGCTTCAGGCCATCATCAGCAGTTTGGGCTTCAGGCCATCATCAGCAGTTTGGGCTTCAGGCCATCATCAGCCCTTTGGGCTTCAGGCCATCATCAGCCCTTTGGGCTTCAGGCCATCATCAGCAGTTTGGGCTTCAGGCCATCATCAGCAGTTTGGGCCTCAGGCCATCATCAGCAGTTTGGGCTTCAGGCCATCATCAGCAGTTTGGGCTTCAGGCCATCATCAGCAGTTTGGGCCTCAGGCCATCATCAGCAGTTTGGGCCTCAGGCCATCATCAGCCCTTTGGGCTTCAGGCCATCATCAGCAGTTTGGGCTTCAGGCCATCATCAGCAGTTTGGGCTTTAGGCCATCATCAGCAGTTTGGGCTTCAGGCCATCATCAGCAGTTTGGGCTTCAGGCCATCATCAGCAGTTTGGGCTTCAGGCCATCATCAGCAGTTTGGGCTTCAGGCCATCATCAGCAGTTTGGGCTTCAGGCCATCATCAGCAGTTTGGGCTTCAGGCCATCATCAGCAGTTTGGGCTTCAGGCCATCATCAGCAGTTTGGGCCTTTCCATCATCAGCAGTTTGGGCTTCAGGCCATCATCAAAGTTTGGGCTTCTCCATCATCAGCAGTTTGGGCCTCAGGATCAAGTTTGGGCTTCAGGCCATCATCAGCAGTTTGGGCTTCAGGCCATCATCAGCAGTTTGGGCTTCAGGCCATCATCAGCAGTTTGGGCTTCAGGCCATCATCAGCAGTTTGGGCTTCAGGCCATCATCAGCAGTTTGGGCTTCAGGCCATCATCATTGAGTGTGCAAAGCTGTCATCAAGGAAATGGGTGGTTTTTTGAAGAATACTACATGATTCCATGTGTTTTATTTCATAGTTTTGATGTCTTCACTATTATTCTACAATGTAGAAAAAGACTCTTCCACCCCATAACTCCTCAAATCTAATAACAATCGCTCCCTTTCCCTCCCATATCGCCCTGAAATAGTCTCCATCTCCTCCTGATAATGATCACATCTCCCAGGCGGATGTTTCCACAACAATTTATTGTTTCCCAGTCTCAGCCTTGTGTTTCCCAGTCTTAGCTTTCCCAGTCTCAGCCTTGTGTTTCCCAGTCTCAGCCTTGTGTTTCCCAGTCTCAGCCTTGTGTTTCCCAGTCTCAGCATTGTGTTTCCCAGTCTCAGCATTGTGTTTCCCAGTCTCAGCCTTGTGTTTCCCAGTCTCAGCCTTGTGTTTCCCAGTCTCAGCCTTGTGTTTCCCAGTCTCAGCCGTGTGACTACACTTTTCCTCCTTTCTCTCTCAGCCTCAGGACCTCTCGGCCCCCACCCTTTCCTGGATCTTATACAGGTGTCTTCCCTGTCTCTCCCTGCCTCTACCTTTTCCTGGATCTTATACAGGTGTCTTCCCTGTCTCTCCCTGCCTCTACCCTTTCCTGGATCTTATACAGGTGTCTTCCCTGTCTCTCCCTGCCTCTACCTTTTCCTGGATCTTATACAGGTGTCTTCCCTGTCTCTCCCTGCCTCTTCTTATCCTGGATCTTATACAGGTGTCTTCCCTATCTCTCCCTGCCTCTACCTTATCCTGGATCTTATACAGGTGTCTTCCCTGTCTCTCCCTGCCTCTACCTTATCCTGGATCTTATACAGGTGTCTTCCCTGTCTCTCCCTGCCTCTACCTTATCCTGGATCTTATACAGGTGTCTTCCCTTTCCCTCCCTGTTCCACAACTCTTGGCTTCTGCTTTACTGATGAACTTTTCCATCTCAACATTAGGATGTTTGAGAGCCTGTTGGCGATAACGTCCACCACCTCCTCCCACTCTGCAGCCAATAGTATGGCCAATAACTCCACTGTGTAAACAGATAAATGATCCGTTGCTCTTTTTGTCACTGCCATCTAAAACTCAGGAACACTAAAAGCTGCTCCTATCCTCCCTGTTTAGGGTCCTTAGATCCATCTGGGAATATATTCAAGAAAGCATGGTATTGTGTTGTTAAATGTTCACTTACAACTGAATCTACTCCTTCCTCAACATCTCCTACCCTCTCAAGCAACCCTAGATCTAGCCCCGAAGTGAACATAATTGTACACTCTCAAACTCCATTAAAAACGAGGAGGAGGCTTACGTCAAATATGGCTGCGGGGATTCCCCCAAGGGCATAAGGCGAGGGTAACTGGACGAGGGTGTCTTTCATGAGGCGAGGGTAACTGGACGAGGGTGTCTTTTATGAGGCGAGGGTAACTGGACAAGGGTGTCTTTTATGAGGCGAGGGTAACTGGACAAGGGTGTCTTTTATGAGGCGAGGTAACTGGACGAGGGTGTCTTTTATGAGGCGAGGGTAACTGGACGAGGGTGTCTTTTATGAGGCGAGGTAACTGGACGAGGGTGTCTTATGAGGCGAGGTAACTGGACGAGGGTGTCTTTTATGAGGCGAGGGTAACTGGACGAGGGTGTCTTTTATGAGGCGAGGGTAACTGGACGAGGGTGTCTTTTATGAGGCGAGGGTAACTGGACGAGGGTGTCTTTTATGAGCCTGAAACACCCCGTAACTCAATTATCCATGATTCTACATCTGTGATACAGCTAATTCAACGTAGCTTCCTTTTCCTCTGAAAAACAGATGTGGGAACTCCGCTCAGGCATTTTCTTTTATGCCTGCTACTGTACGTTAGGTTACCCGCCTGTGTACCGGAGTCATAGCCTAAAAATTGACAATAGAATTATAAAGAGGGGTTCCTGCTAATTCAGGAAATTGCACCCTTCTCATTGGCTACGTTCTAGAGAGCAGTCAAATCCATGATGCATTGTGGGTAAATGGTGACTGACTTATTGATCCACAAATATTAATGAATTGTTATTTATGATGCAAGGTGATTTGTAGATCAGTTCGTAGTCGTCTGCACTGTTGGCTGCAATTTCGAACAAGCCGTGTGTGTGTGTGTGTGTGTGTGTGTTGTGTGTGTGTGTGTGTGTGTGTGTGTGTGTGTGTGTGTGTGTGTGTTTTTTCAGGAACTTGGAAAAAACGAGGTCAAATCGTGACGTCAGTGATTTTCAAATTGGAGCTTGTTAGAAATTAGATATGTAGACGGGCGAGTCGGTCAAGGATCGATTCAGACAAGGTGGTAAATTGTATGACAAGCGACAGTTTATTCAGAGTGAAGATATCTAGAACAGCGTAAATACGGCTCCTCCGCTGGTTCGTACGGAACTGCAGGCAAAGAGGCCGTTACAATCAATACACCACTTATATATAGAACAGAAAGTAGGTTGATTCTGGAAGATCGGATCTTTGGATTGGTTCAGCTGGGGTGTAGTCTGTAGTCTTCCGCCATTGGCTCAGTTGTCTGTCCGTCATCGTAGAATCCTCTTCGGGCACACAATGTTCAGCTACAAAAGGAGATTATGTGTGTGTGCGCTGGTTTTGGCAATTAGTGTAATGCGGGAGCTATCCTGTAGGGGACCCCATAAGCTTTACTTTGAGTTGTAGCCCTGTATTAACAATAGTTTGGTCACCTGTATAAGAAATAGCATTTCTCTACAAGCTCTAATATGATCCCAGAGTGTTTGACTGAGAGTTATGTGGTGGATGACTGTTCAAAACGATTTTTCCCAGTCGGAGCTACTTTTCCCAAATTCCCAGTTGTCCTAAACACACTGTCAACACTAGCCACTTTAATAATGTTTACATATCTTGCATTACTCATCTCATATGTATATACTGTATTCTATACTATCTATTGCATCTTAGCCTATGCCGCTCTGACGTTGCTCATCCATATATTTATATACCTTCTAATTCCATTCCTTTAAATCAAATCAAATTTTATTTGTCACATACACATGGTTAGCAGATGTTAATGCGAGTGTAGCGAAATGCTTCCCTTCCTTTACTTAGATTTGTGTGTATTAGGTAGTTGTTGGGGAATTGGGGAATTGTTAGATATTACTTGTTAGATATTACTGCACTGTCGGAATTAGAAGCACAAGCATTTCGCTACACTCGCAATAACATCTGCTAACCATGTGTATGTGACCAATCACATTTGATTTGATGTCCGAGTGTTCCGAGTTCCCAGCTGTCTTGAACGCGGTGTGTGTCAGTGATGTCATTACGCACAGATCGTCACTCTCTCCATTCATATCTACCAGAGAGGAAGAGGACGAGAGAGGCCAACTCGGTGGAAAATCTCTCTCCCTCCAGTATGTGGCGTTTTTTTGTTTGTTTTTTCGCTCACCAAGCAAGGAGTTTTTGTATGGAAGTCAATGAGAGTGTCGAATTTGGTCGACAATAAAATGAATTGCTTATTAGCTAAGTGAGATTTATTTGACCAAATATAAGTTCGTAGTGCATTAGCTGTTACTCTTGAACTGAAATAAGTAGGACACGTGACAACCCATACAACGTTGAATCGAGATGGCTATGCATATTCATGACATAAAGGCTCTCACCATTGGATACATGCGGTGACGTCACCAACCCTATTCAAATATTAAAAATAGGATTACAATATGGACATGTATCCACCAATCCAAAGAAAGGATAGGCGGGAGCTAGACGGCCCACTGAGCCACTTTGTGGACAACGAACTCCCATTGGTGGGACGGAGATACATGTATCTTGTCAGTATATCCATAATCTTTGTATCTATTCATCACACACGCTTTCCTCTTCTCTGTTGCTTGGATCTGAACTATAGCTTGTCGAGCTATCCTCCAAACAGACCGCTAACTACCCAGCAATGTCAGCTACCTCTCCTCCCACCCCACCGGCTGATGCTTCGGCGGGGACAGAATCATGCTTCCCCCCGGGATACAAGCCTTTCCGTCCCGAAGAGCATGGCCTGGACGCCGGCTTCCGCCTGACGGGCTTCTCGGATATGAAGGGATGAGGATGCAAGGTCCCCCAGGAGACGCTGCTCAAACTCCTGGCGGGACTGGAGCCTCACCGGCCCGGGGAAACCGGGGACCAAGGCACCGATTTCGGACAACTCACTCCCAACAACACCTCCGCTGGCCCCCGACTAGGTAGCTAGCTCGTTAGCATAGCTAGCAAAATTATATTCGTTTTCAAGTAAACTTGTCAAGTTATTTAATGTAGCTAACTTGTTTTATATTATTATTATCAAACTAACATAAGCTGATTAGTTAACTATGTCGTAGCTAAGTTAGCAATGTAGCCATATAAGCCTGCTAACAAACAAGTCCCTTCTCTAGCCAACTAGCAGTATGTATGCTAGCTGAAGGTAGGGCTGTCCCGGTGCGCCTTATCTCTTAGCATCTCTGATGCAAGGCCAGATAGCTGACTGTTGATGGTGTCTAGCTAACTGCTGTTTAGTAAATGAATAACGTTGTCTAGGTAATAAACAGGGGTGAAAGTATTATTTATTTCCGGTACTGGAACCCAGAAATGATGGGCCTAATCATAGAATTCCATATAGAACCCATATTAATTCAATAGGATCTCTGTGGGCCTATTCATAATGTCATTTAACTTTGAAAATGTATTACATTTTTAATTGTGGCATAATCAACCAGTCATGATTTTTTTATTTTTTATATATTTTTATCAATCACTTCAAAAGGGCTCCTTTACTCAACTTGGTCTCAGATCATTTCGTATTATTCTGCACGTACATCCGAGACACTCCATTTAGTATGATATGTTACGTTTCGTATGGTATGTATTAGTTTGTGGATGGCCTAGAGCAGTGTTTGTTAATCCTAGTCCTGGGGACCCAAAGGCTGTGCATGTTTTGTGTTTGCCTAATTCAAATGATCAACTCATCATCAAGCTTTGATGATTTGAATCCGGTTTAGCACTAAGGCAACAACTAAAACGTGCACCGCTTTGTGTCCCCGGGATCAGGATTAAGAAACACTGTCCCAGATCCATTTCATAAGATGTGTTACAAATTCCAACCTTACGTTACAAAAATTATCTAGGTGGCTAACATTAGATAGCTCACTTAGGGTTAAGTTAAAGGGTTAGTGGAAGGATTAGCTAACATGCAAAGTAGCTAAAGTTGTCCATGATTCGATGTTGATGTGGGCGTATAACGTGAACATCTAGCAACCTTTGGGCTGCTAGACGTTTTAACGACCCCCCCATTTAGCCAGCCACCATACTTTCATTTTTGCCTTAATAAGTAACCAAACCAAACTTAACGTATCATACTAAGTGGAGTGTCTCGGATTTACATTTTTTAAAATGTAATTTAACCTTTCATTTAACTATGCAAGTCAGTTAAGAACAAATTCTTATTTACGGAGGACCGGGGAACAGTGGGTTATTACTGCCTTGTTCAGGGGAACCGTGGGGTTATTACTGCCTTGTTCAGGGGAACCGTGGGGTTATTACTGCCTTGTTCAGGGGAACCGTGGGGTTATTACTGCCTTGTTCAGGGGAACAGTGGGGTTATTACTGCCTTGTTCAGGGGAACAGTGGGGTTATTACTGCCTTGTTCAGGGGAACAGTGGGGTTATTACTGCCTTGTTCAGGGGAACAGTGGGGTTATTACTGCCTTGTTCAGGGGAACAGTGGGGTTATTACTGCCTTGTTCAGGGAACAGTGGGGTTATTACTGCCTTGTTCAGGGGAACAGTGGGGTTATTACTGCCTTGTTCAGGGAACGGTGGGGTTATTACTGCCTTGTTCAGGGGAACAGTGGGTTATTACTGCCTTGTTCAGGGAAGGGTGGGGTTATTACTGCCTTGTTCAGGGAAGGGTGGGGTTATTACTGCCTTGTTCAGGGAAGGGTGGGGTTATTACTGCCTTGTTCAGGGGAACGGTGGGGTTATTACTGCCTTGTTCAGGGGAACGGTGGGGTTATTACTGCCTTGTTCAGGGAACGGTGGGGTTATTACTGCCTTGTTCAGGGGAACAGTGGGGTTATTACTGCCTTGTTCAGGGGAACAGTGGGGTTATTACTGCCTTGTTCAGGGGAACAGTGGGGTTATTACTGCCTTGTTCAGGGGAACAGTGGGGTTATTACTGCCTTGTTCAGGGGAACAGTGGGGTTATTACTGCCTTGTTCAGGGGAACAGTGGGGTTATTACTGCCTTGTTCAGGGGAACAGTGGGGTTATTACTGCCTTGTTCAGGGGAACAGTGGGGTTATTACTGCCTTGTTCAGGGGAACAGTGGGGTTATTACTGCCTTGTTCAGGGGAACAGTGGGGTTATTACTGCCTTGTTCAGGGGAACAGTGGGGTTATTACTGCCTTGTTCAGGGGAACAGTGGGGTTATTACTGCCTTGTTCAGGGGAACAGTGGGGTTATTACTGCCTTGTTCAGGGGAATAGAACAACATATTTTTACCTTGTCAGCTCTGGGATCCAATCCAGAAAGCTTCTGGTTACTGGTCCAACGCTCTAACCACTAGGCTACCTGCCGCCCCATTACATACAGAATAATATAATGCTTCGAGACCAGGTTGCAACATTAGGCTACCCACTCATGTTCATCCACTTGCAACACACAGTACCAGTCAAAAGTTTGGACACGCCTACTCATTCCAGATTTTTCTTTATTTTTTACTATTTTCTACATTGTAGAATAATAGTGATGACATCAAAACTATGAAATAACACATGGATTCATGTCGTAACCAAAAAAATTGAATTCATATTTGAGATTCTTCAAAGTAGCCACCCTTTGCCTTGATGACAGCTTTGCACACTCTTGGCATTCTCTCAACCAGCTTCATGAGGTATTCACCTGGAATGCATTTCAATTAACAGGTGTGCCTTGTTAAAAATACATTTGTGGAATTTCTTTCCTTACTTTCATCCCCATTCATAAATCAATCAGTCAATCATTGCATACCATGGTAGCATGAATATTGTTAAAGTGTGTGTGTGTGTGCGTGTGAAGGTATAGGCATGGACTCCTGTGTGGTGCCTCTGCGACATGGAGGCCTCTCATTGGTCCAAACTACAGACTTCTTCTACCCTCTGGTGGAGGACCCCTACATGATGGTGAGTTCTGACACCTGACCTTTAACCCCTGACCTCCATTGTAACCTCTCATCTCCTAACATGTCTTAGGGCATGATTTATGCTTTATGCCCCAACTTATATCTGTATGAGTGAATGACATTTAATTTTCTTGTCAAATCGCCAGTTGGTGACCCATCCTTTACGAGATTGTATGTCTCTCTCTCTCTCCTCCCCACATCTCTCCACCATCTCTCTCTCTCCTCCCCACATCTCTCCACCATCTCTCTCTCTCTCCTCCCCACATCTCTCCACCATCTCTCTCTCTCCTCCCCACATCTCTCCACCATCTCTCTCTCTCTCTCTCTCACATCTCTCCACCATCTCTCGCTCTCTCTCCTTCCCCACATCTCTCGCTCTCTCTCCTTCCCCACATCTCTCGCTCTCTCTCCTTCCCCACACCTCTCGCTCTCTCTCCTTCCCCACATCTCTCCACCATCTCTCGCTCTCTCTCCTTCCCCACATTGCTCTCTCTCTCGCCCCCCAGGGAAGGATAGCGTGTGCTAATGTCCTCAGTGATCTCTATGCTATGGGCATCACAGAGTGTGACAACATGCTGATGCTACTCAGTGTCAGCCAGAAGATGTCAGAGCAGGTAGGTATTGTTGTGTAATATGAGGTTGTTGCCAGCCTAATGCACATTCAAATGTTATAAATCAACTCTGCAGAGCTCTCCCTGTTTTCTGCCGTGCCCTGATTGTATTACTGCTGATGATATCTGGAAATGTGCATGTACACCCTGGCCCATCTACAATTGCTAACCCCAATTCTGACTTATTCTCTATCTGTTTAACTGATTTCTGCTGTCGTAAAAGCCTGGGTATTCTGCACGTTAACACTAGAAGTGTATTACCTAAATGGTGACCCGTTTAAGGAAACTAAGCGTATGTCGCGGGTTTAAGAGCCGTTTGAACGTAAACTTTTTAAAAAATCAAATCAAAATGCGTTTGTTGTCTCAGCCACTGCCGGTAACCAAGGGAGTACCCCAAGGCTCGATCCTAGCCCCACTGCCTGTCACCAAGTGAGTACCCCAATGCTCGATCCTAGCCCCACTGCCTGTCACCAAGGGAGTACCCCAAGGCTCGATCCTAGGCCCACTGCCTGTCACCAAGGGAGTACCCCAAGGCTCGATCCTAGCCCCACTGCCTGTCACCAAGGGAGTACCCCAAGGCTCGATCCTAGGCCCACTGCCTGTCACCGAGGGAGTACCCCAAGGCTCGATCCTAGCCCCACTGCCTGTCACCAAGGGAGTACCCCAAGGCTCGATCCTAGCCCCACTGCCTGTCACCGAGGGAGTACCCCAAGGCTAGATCCTAGCCCCACGCTCTTCTCAATTTACATCAACAACATAGCTCAGGCAGTAGGAAGCTCTCTCATCCATTTATATGCAGATCTAGATCTAGATTTATATGCAGTCTTATACTCAGCTGGCCCCTCCCCAGATTTTGTGTTAAATGCTCTACAACAAAGCTTTCTTAGTGTCCAACAAGCTTTCTCTTCCCTTAATCCCTTAACCTTGTTCTGAACACCTCCAAAACAAAGGTAATTTGGTTTGGTAAGAAGAATGCCCCTCTCCCCACAGGTGTGATTACTACCTCTGAAGGTTTAGAGCTTGAGGTAGTCACCTCATACAAGTATTTGGGAGTATGGCTAGACGGTACACTGTCCTTCTCTCAGCACATATCAAAGCTGCAGGCTAAAGTTAAATTTAGACTTGGTTTTCTCAATCCGTCTTTCACCCCAGCTGCCAAACTAACCCTGATTCAGATGACCATCCTACCCATGCTAGATTCCGGAAACGTAATTTATAGATCGGCAGGTAAGGGTGCTCTCGAGTGGCTAGATGTTCTTTACCATTCTGCCCTCAGATTTGCCACCAATGCTCCTTATAGGACACATCACTGCACTCTATACTCCTCTGTAAACTGATCCTCTCTTTATACCTGTTAAAAGGCCCACTGGTTGATGCTTTTTTATAAAACCCTCTTAGGCCTCACTCCCCCACATCTGAGATATCTACTGCAGCCCTCATCCTTCACATACAACACCCATTCTGACAGTCCCTTTCTGTTAAAGGTCCCTAAAGCACACACATCCCTGGGTCGCTCGTCTTTTCAGTTCGCTGCAGCTAGCGACTGGAACGAGCTGTAACAAACACTCAAACTGGACAGTTTTATCTCAATCTCTTCATTCAAAGACTCAATCATGGACACTTACTGACAGTTGCAGCTGCTTTGTGTGATGTAATGTTAGGGTTGCACATTTTGGTAAATATACAGAGGTGGGAATGAACTTTAATTAAATGAGTTGAATCATCACATGGGATGATTTCACTGTACAACAAAAGGAAATGATCCCCAATGGTCCATCACATCTCCCAAAAACGTTTTCAACATCTGTAAAATGATAATCTATAAACTAAAGCTTTGGTTGTCTTCCTCTCAGGCTTCCAGGACCTCCTCAATGTCCACCTCTTGAACATCACTCTGAGGCTTCATCTTCACTGTCACTTTCCAACCTTGTTGAGGATAACTCGTTGTCAGGCTCAAAAAGCCTCAAATTTGCCCGGATGGCCACCAATTTTTCAACCCTTATATTGGTCAGCCTGTTGCGTGCTTTGGTGTGTGTGTGTGTGTGTTCCCAAACAAGGACCAGTTGCGCTCTGAGGCAGCTGATGATGGTGGGATTTGGAGGAGGAGGATGATGGAGGCAACAGGGAAAAGAGCCTCACATCCACAAAGTCCCTTCCACCAGGTGGCTGATGAGATGGTGTAAAAAAATAAATAAAGTGTGTGACCCTTTTGGAAATGCCTGGATTTCTGCATAAATTGGTCATCAAATTTGATCTGATCTTCATCTAAGTCACAACAATAGACAGTCTGCTTAAACTAATAACACACAAACAATTATAGGTTTTCAACAGTCAGGAGGAATTTTGGACCATTCCTCTTTACAAAACTGTTTCAGTTCAGCAATATTCTTGGGATGTCTGGTGTGAACCGTTCTCTTGAGGTCATCCCACAGTATCTCAATCGGGTTGTTGTCAGGACACTGCATCTCAATCGGGTTGAGGTCAGGAGACTGCATCTCAATCGGGTTGAGGTCAGGACACTGCATCTCAATCGGGTTGAGGTCAGGACACTGACTGTGCCACTCCATAAGGCGTATTTTCTTCTGTTGAAGCCATTCTGTTGTTGATTTACCTCTGTGTTTTGGGTCGTTGTCCTGTTGCATCACCCAACTTCTGTTGTGCTTCAGTTGGCGGACAGATAGCCTTACATTCTCCTGCAAAATTTCTTGATAAACTTGTGAATTCATTCGTCCGTCGACGATAGCAAGCTGTCTGATGCTCCCTCCACCATACTTTACAGTTGGGATGAGGTTTTGATGTTGGTGTGCTGAGCCTTTTTTTCTCCACACATAGTGTTGTGTGTTCCTTCCAAACAACTCAACTACAGTTTCATCTGTCCACAGAATATTTTTCCCAGTAGCGATGTGGAACATCCAGGTGCTCTTTTGCAAACTTCAGACGTGCAGCAATGTTTTTTTTGGACAGCAGTGGCTTCTTCCGTGGTGTCCTCCCATGAACACCATTCTTGTTGAGTGTTTTACGTATCGTAGACTCGTCAACATAGATGTTAGCATGTTCCAGAGATTTCTGTAAGTCTTTAGCTGACACTCTAGGATTCTTCTTAAACTCATAGAGCATTCTGCACTGTGCTCTTGCAGTCATCTTTTCAGGACAGCCACTCCTAGGGAGAGTAGCAACAGTGCTGATCTTTCTGATCTTTCTTTATAGACAATTTGTCTTACCGTGGACCAATGAACGTCAAGGCTTTTAGAGACACTTTTGTAACCCTTTCCAGCTTTATGCAAGTCAACCATTCTTAATCTTATGTCTTCTGAGATCTTTTGTTTGAGGTGTGGTTCACATCAGGCAATGCTTCTTGCGAATAGCACTCAAATTTTGTGATTTTTTTTTTTATAGGGCAAGGCAGCTCTAACCAACATCTCCAATCTCATCTCATTGATTGGACTCCAATTAGCTTTTGGTGAAGTCATTAGCCTAGTGGGTTCACATACTTTTCCCAACCTACACTGTGAATGTTTTTAATGATGTATTCAATATAGACAAGAAAAATACAATTTGTGTGTGTGTTTTATTGGTTTAAGCACAGTGTGTTTGTCTGTTGTTGTGACTTAGATGAAGATCAGATCAAATGTTATGACCAATTCATGCAGAAATCCAGGTAATTCCAAAGGGTTCACATACTTTTTCTTGCCACTCTGTGTTTTGCATGACTGCCATATTGCGTCTCCATCCCAAAGCCCTTGGATGTGTACTTCGCCAGACTGCAAAGAAACCTTGCCCTCATCCAGGCCAAGGTGGCGAGACACGATAGTGATGACACCATAGGCCTTGTTGATCTCTGCACCAGACAGGATGCTCTTGCCAGCATACTTGGGGTCCAACATGTACGCTGCGGTGTGTATGGGCTTCAGGCAGAAGTCTTCACGCTTTTTGATGTATTTCCGAACTGCAGTTTCCTCTGCTTGGAGCAACAGTGAAGTGGGCAGGGTGTATTTCTCCTTAAACCTGCAAGCAGAGTCTGAACATCAGACAGGATGGCATTGTCTCCCTCAATCCGTGCAATGGTTACTGCTATAGGTTTCAGGAGTTTCAGGCTGCTTACCACTCTCTCCCAAAATACATCATCCAGGAGGATCCTCTTGACGGGGCTGTCCATATCGGCAGACTGTGGTATGGCCATTTCTTGGAGAGACTCCTGCACCTCCAGGAGACTGTCAAACATGATGGCATCATCACCCCAACGGGTGTTGCTGGGCAGCTTCACTGTGGTGCTCTTATTCTTCTCACTTTGCTTGGTGAGGTAGATTGCTGCTATAACTTGATGACCCTTCACCTACCTAGCCATTTCCTTGGCTCTCTTGTAGAGTGTATCCATTGTTTTCAGTGCCATGATGTCCTTGAGGAGCAGATTCAATGCATGAGCAGCACAGCCAATGGATGTGATGTGAGGGTAGGACTCCTCCCACTTTAGACCAAGCAGCCTTCATGTTTGCAGCATTGTCTGTCACCAGTGCAACTACCTTCTGTGGTCCAAGGTCATTGACTGCCTTCAGCTCATCTGCAATGTAGAGACCAGTGTGTCTGTTGTCCCTTGCCTGTGCTCTTGTAGAATACAAGTTGAGGGGTGGAGATGATGTAGTTAATTATTCCTTGCCCATGAACATTCGACCGCCCATCAGAGATGATTGCAATACAATCTGCTTTCTCTATGATTTGCTTGACCTTCACTTCAACTCTGTTGAACTCTGCATCCAGCAAATGAGTAGAAAAGCATGTCTGGTTGGAGAGGTGTATGCTGGGCAAAGAACATTCAGAAATCTCTTCCTATACACATTGCCTGTGAGCATCAGAGGTGAACCAGTTGCATACACAACTCGAGCAAGACATTCATCAGCATTTCTCTGACTACATTCCTCAATTGAGTTAAAACAAACTTCTGATTCTAGGAGGACCATGAGCTGTTGCTATCGATAAGGTATCTGAGTCATCATTTTCACTTCAAATAGAAGTAGAGGGACTTTTGTCAGAGGTTGCTTGTTGTTAGCGCTGAGGGAACTTTATGCACTTGGCCAGATGATTCTGCATCTTTGTTGCCTTCTTCACATATGATTTGGCGCAGTATTTGCAAATGTACACAGCTTTTCCTTCTACATTGGCTGCAGTGAAATGTCTCCACACATCAGATAGTGCCCGTGGCATTTTCCTGTAAAGATTAGAAAAAATTAGTTTAAAAAACAACATACAATTCCATGTACAGATAGTTAAGCAGTTAGAACTCCTTTGTGTGAATGTTTTAAAATGAAACGTATGGAAACAGGTGAAATAACACTCCTCAGTTAGCAGGCTCAAGCCAGCTAAAACCCACATGGTAGCAGAAACTAACTAGAAGAAATTGTTAACGAGTTAGAAAATTATTTAAACACACTTTGCTGTAGGCTACTATTTACTAGTTTAAAAAATATAATGTATGTCATATAAAATATCTTCACCCTACCCAGTATTGTTATCAAAACTTACCAGAAAGCATGGCTCAGACAGTGCAGTGGTTTCAATAGCATCTCATTAGTGTGCAAGATCTTGAGAATTGTATTTTTAATTATTTAACCTTACCTGGGCAAGTCAGTTAAGAACAAATTCTTATTACCATGACGGCCTAGGAATAGTGGGTTAACTGCCTTGTTCAGGGGCAGAACGACAGATTTTTACTTTCTCAGTTCGGGGATTCGATCCAGCAACCTTTCGGTTACTAGGCCAACACTCTAACCACTAGGCTACCTGCCGCCTCTGCACTCTAACCACTAGGCTACCTGCCGCCTCTGCACTCTAACCACTAGGCTACCTGCCACCTCTGCACTCTAACCACTAGGCTACCTGCCGCCCCTACACTATAACCACTAGGCTACCTGCCTCCCCTACGCTCTAACCACTAGGCTACCTGCCTCCCCTACGCTCTAACCACTAGGTTACCTGCCTCCCCTACGCTCTAACCACTAGGTTACCTGCCGCCCCTACACTCTAACCACTAGACTACCTGCCACCTCTACACTCTAACCACTAGGCTACCTGCCGCCCCTACACTCTAACCACTAGGCTACCTGCCTCCTCTACACTCTAACCACTAGGCTACCTGCCGCCCCTACACTCTAACCACTAGGCTACCTGCCGCCCCAGAATCAGCTGTACATGTGATGGAAGAATGCACTGTGCATGCAGGGTTGCAATTGCAATATGCCACAATGTAGATTTGCCTTATGTGTATCCCACAAAAAAAGTTCACTGTTATAAGTTTATACATTTTTTAAAATGAATTTAAGCAAAGTTCCCCAAATTAACTTCCCATGGAAATTTACCGTAAACTTTCCGACCCCTTGCAGCCCTATTTGTTGTCTCCACCTTCTTGCCCCCCTGTGTGTCGTTGTCTCCACCTCCTTGCCCCCCTGTGTGTGTCGTTGTCTCCACCTCCTTGCCCCCCTTCTTGCCCCCTGTGTGTCGTTGTCTCCACCTCCTTGCCCCCTGTGTGTCGTTGTCTCCACCTCCTTGCCCCCTGTGTGTCGTTGTCTCCACCTTCTTGCCCCCCTGTGTGTCGTTGTCTGTGTCCAATAATGTGTGTACCATGTTTTGTGCTGCTACAGTGTGAGCACACACACTCCAGACTTCGGCGTTGCTTGTCCTAATATTTATGTATTTCTTAATTCCGTTCTTTGCATTTAGATGTGTGTATTGTTGTGAATTGTTAAATATTACTGCACTGTTGGAGCTGGGAACACAAGCATTTAGTTAGATATTACTGTTGGAGCTGGGAACACAAGCATTTAGTTAGATACTACTGTTGGAGCTGGGAACACAAGCATTTAGTTAGATACTACTGTTGGAGCTGGGAACACAAGCATTTAGTTAGATATTACTGTTGGAGCTGGGAACACAAGCATTTAGTTAGATACTACTGTTGGAGCTAGGAACACAAGCATTTAGTTAGATACTACTGTTGGAGCTAGGAACACAAGCATTTAGTTAGATACTACTGCACTGTTGGAGCTAGGAACACAAGCATTTAGTTAGATACTACTGTTGGAGCTGGGAACACAAGCATTTAGTTGGATATTACTGTTGGAGCTAGGAACACAAGCATTTAGTTAGATACTACTGTTGGAGCTGGGAACACAAGCATTTAGTTAGATACTACTGTTGGAGCTGGGAACACAAGCATTTAGTTAGATATTACTGCACTGCTAGGAACACAAGCATTTAGTTAGATATTACTGTACTGTTGGAGCTAGGAACACAAGCATTTAGTTAGATACTACTGTACTGTTGGAGCTGGGAACACAAGCATTTAGTTAGATACTACTGTACTGTTGGAGCTAGGAACACAAGCATTTAGTTAGATATTACTGTACTGTTGGACCTGGGAACACAAGCATTTAGTTAGATACTACTGTACTGTTGGAGCTAGGAACACAAGCATTTAGTTAGATATTACTGCAGTGCTAGGAACACAAGCATTTAGTTAGATATTACTGCACTGCTAGGAACACAAGCATTTAGTTAGATATTACTGCACTGTTGGAGCTAGGAACACAAGCATTTAGTTAGATACTACTGCACTGTTGGAGCTAGGAACACAAGCATTTAGTTAGATACTACTGCACTGTTGGAGCTAGGAACACAAGCATTTAGTTAGATACTACTGCACTGTTGGAGCTAGGAACACAAGCATTTAGTTAGATACTACTGCACTGTTGGAGCTAGGAACACAAGCATTTAGTTAGATACTACTGCACTGTTGGAGCTAGGAACACAAGCATTTAGTTAGATACTACTGCACTGTTGGAGCTAGGAACACAAGCATTTAGTTAGATACTACTGCACTGTTGGAGCTAGGAACACAAGCATTTAGTTAGATACTATTGCACTGTTGGAGCTAGGAACACAAGCATTTAGTTAGATACTACTGCACTGCTAGGAACACAAGCATTTAGTTAGATACTACTGCACTGTTGGAGCTAGGAACACAAGCATTTAGTTAGATACTACTGCACTGTTGGAGCTAGGAACACAAGCATTTAGTTAGATACTACTGCACTGTTGGAGCTAGGAACACAAGCATTTAGTTAGATACTACTGCACTGTTGGAGCTAGGAACACAAGCATTTAGTTAGATACTTCTGCACTGTTGGAGCTAGGAACACAAGCATTTAGTTAGATACTATTGCACTGTTGGAGCTAGGAACACAAGCATTTAGTTAGATACTACTGCACTGTTGGAGCTAGGAACACAAGCATTTAGTTAGATACTACTGCACTGTTGGAGCTGGGAACACAAGCATTTAGTTAGATACTACTGCACTGTTGGAGCTAGGAACACAAGCATTTAGTTAGATACTACTGCACTGTTGGAGCTGGGAACACAAGCATTTAGTTAGATACTACTGCACTGTTGGAGCTGGGAACACAAGCATTTAGTTAGATACTACTGCACTGTTGGAGCTGGGAACACAAGCATTTAGTTAGATACTACTGCACTGTTGGAGCTGGGAACACAAGCATTTCACTACACCCACAATAACATCTGTTAAATATGTGTATGTGACCAATAAATGGATTTGTTGTTAACCTGATGCTGTGTGTAGCAGGGTGTCTGAAGGGGATTCAGAACAGTTGCCTGTTAATTCATAAACCCACTAATCTACAAATATCAGACTTTAGACTGACTTCCATGTGACGCAACCTCTCTGCGTGTGTGGTGCGTGTGGTGTGTGTGGTGTGTGTGGTGTGTGTGTGTGTTTGTTCCTGAAGTTGTGCCTAGTCAGTGTAACTTGCAGAACTGGGAGCTAGTTGGTCGTGATGAAATGATAACCGCGTGTGTGTGTGCAGGATCGTGAGCGTGTGATGCCTCTGATGATCCGTGGTTTCCGTGACGCGGCGGAGGAGGGCGGGACTTCGGTGACAGGCGGCCAGACGGTGGTCAACCCCTGGATCATCATAGGGGGTGTGGCCTCGGTCGTCTGCCAACCCAACGAGTTCATCATGTAAGAGAGGGAGTATTCTGTTCAGACTGGGGTCAGGGTGTTATCAGGGTGTTCTGTTCAGACTGGGGTCAGGGTGTTATCAGGGTGTTCTGTTCAGACTGGGGTCAGGGTGTTATCAGGGTGTTCTGTTCAGACTGGGGTCAGGGTGTTATCAGGGTGTTCTGTTCAGACTGGGGTCAGGGTGTTATCAGGGTGTTCTGTTCAGACTGGGGTCAGGGTGTTATCAGGGTGTTCTGTTCAGACTGGGGTCAGGGTGTTCTGTTCAGACTGGGGTCAGGGTGTTATCAGGGTGTTCTGTTCAGACTGGGGTCAGGGTGTTATCAGGGTGTTCTGTTCAGACTGGGGTCAGGGTGTTATCAGGGTGTTCTGTTCAGACTGGCGTCAGGGTGTTCTGTTCAGACTGGGGTCAGGGTGTTATCAGGGTGTTCTGTTCAGACTGGGGTCAGGGTGTTATCAGGGTGTTCTGTTCAGACTGGGGTCAGGGTGTTATCAGACTGGGGTCAGGGTGTTATCAGGGTGTTCTGTTCAGACTGGGGTCAGGGTGTTATCAGGGTGTTCTGTTCAGACTGGGGTCAGGGTGTTATCAGGGTGTTATCAGGGTGTTCTGTTCAGACTGGGGTCAGGGTGTTCCGTTCAGACTGGGGTCAGGGTGTTCTGTTCAGACTGGGGTCAGGGTGTTATCAGGGTGTTCTGTTCAGACTGGGGTCAGGGTGTTATCAGGGTGTTCTGTTCAGACTGGGGTCAGGGTGTTATCAGGGTGTTCTGTTCAGACTGGGGTCAGGGTGTTATCAGACTGGGGTCAGGGTGTTATCAGGGTGTTCTGTTCAGACTGGGGTCAGGGTGTTCCGTTCAGACTGGGGTCAGGGTGTTCCGTTCAGACTGGGGTCAGGGTGTTATCAGGGTGTTCTGTTCAGACTGGGGTCAGGGTGTTCCGTTCAGACTGGGGTCAGGGTGTTCCGTTCAGACTGGGGTCAGGGTGTTCCGTTCAGACTGGGGTCAGGGTGTTCTGTTATCAGACTGGGGTCAGGGTGTTATCAGACTGGGGTCAGGGTGTTATCAGGGTGTTCTGTTCAGACTGGGGTCAGGGTGTTATCAGGGTGTTATCAGACTGGGGTCAGGGTGTTATCAGGGTGTTCTGTTCAGACTGGGGTCAGGGTGTTATCAGGGTGTTCTGTTCAGACTGGGATCAGGGTGTTATCAGGGTGTTCTGTTCAGACTGGGGTCAGGGTGTTATCAGTTCTTGTTGGTAACCTTGATGTTAGAGAGTCGGGCCAAACAGGATCAATTCTAATGGAGAGTGTCCTTGTCAATACTGTGTCTTACTGTGTGTGTAGGCCAGACAGTGCAGTACCGGGGGACGTGTTGGTGCTGACCAAGCCTCTAGGAACCCAGGTAGCTGTCAACGCTCACCAGTGGCTGGACCAGGTACTATACCATAATACTGTCTATCTGGTGGCTGGACCAGGTACTATACCATAATACTGTCTATCTGGTGGCTGGACCAGGTACTATACCATAATACTGTCTATCTGGTGGCTGGACCAGGTAGGTGATATTCTAGCTTCCTGGTCTGTCTTCACTTTCTCTCTGGGGAAGTCATTGAAATAGGTAAATAATCTCTCCTCTTTCGATCCCTACTTCTCTCCCTCTCTCGTGTGTGTGTGTGTGTGTGTATGTGTGCGCGCAGCCAGAAAGGTGGAATAAGATCAAGCTAGTGGTCTCTAAGGAGGAAGTGGAGCAGGCCTACCAGGAAGCCATGTTCTCCATGGCAACACTCAACCGCACAGGTAACACACACACTAATATAACAGGTTGCCTAGCGATTAAGCGCTTTGGGCCAGTAACTGGAAGGCCGTTGATTCGAATCCCCAAGCCATCAATTAAGGCAACCCCGCACACACCTCTCTGATTCAGAGGGGTTAAATGTGGAAGACACGCCTCTCTGATTGAGAGGGGTTGGGTTAAATGTGGAAGACACGCCTCTCTGATTGAGAGGGGTTGGGTTAAATGTGGAAGACACGCCTCTCTGATTGAGAGGGGTTGGGTTAAATGTGGAAGACACGCCTCTCTGATTCAGAGGGGTTGGGTTAAATGTGGAAGGCACGCCTCTCTGATTCAGAGGGGTTGGGTTAAATGTGGAAGACACGCCTCTCTGATTCAGAGGGGTTGGGTTAAATGTGGAAGACACGCCTCTCTGATTCAGAGGGGTTGGGTTAAATGTGGAAGACACGCCTCTCTGATTCAGAGGGGTTGGGTTAAATGTGGAAGACACGCCTCTCTGATTCAGAGGGGTTGGGTTAAATGTGGAAGACACGCCTCTCTGATTCAGAGGGGTTGGGTTAAATGTGGAAGACACGCCTCTCTGATTCAGAGGGGTTGGGTTAAATGTGGAAGACACGCCTCTCTGATTCAGAGGGGTTGGGTTAAATGTGGAAGACACATTTCAGTTGATTGCATTCAGTTAAAAAACTGACGAGGCACCCCACCCCCCTCCACACACACATTAACATAACACACACAACAACCTAGTCTGTAACAACCCACTGTGTGTTTGTGTGCGATCACAGCGGCAGGCCTCATGCACAGGTTCCAGGCCCACGCTGCAACAGACGTGACTGGGTTTGGGTTGCTAGGGCACGCCCGTAACCTAGCGACGATGCAACGTGCTGAGGTAGCCTTCGTCATCCACAACCTCCCCATCATTGCCAAGATGGCCGCCATCAGCAAGGCCTATGGAAACATCTTCAACCTGCTGGGGGGGACGTCCTCGGAGACATCTGGTAGGACACTAGAGCTTGGCCAAAATATCATCTACCAATATTTATTTTGTGTTTTTGAGTAATCAAAGTACTTCATTTGCTTAATGAGTGAACCCAGGGTGTCAACACATACATTCAAAGTGATTTCATTGGGTCTTTCTCCATTCTGATGGTTTCAGTGTTTTTATTCATCTATTTACCCTGTTTTCGCCCCAATGTCCTGGTATCCAATTGGTAGTTACAGTCTTGTCTCATCGCTGCAACTCCCGTATGGACTCGAGAGGCGAAGGTCGAGAGCCGTGCATCCTCCGAAACCCAACCAAGCCGCACTGCTTCTTGACACAATGCCTGCTTAACCCGGAAGCCAGCCGCACCAATGTGTCGGAGGAAACACTGTGCACCTGGCAACCGCGTCAGCGTGGACTGCGCCCAGGCCCACCACAGGAGTCGCTAGTGCGTGATGGGACAAGGACATACCTGCCTGCCAAACCCTCCCCCTAACGCGGACGACGCTGGGCTAATTGTGCACCGCCCCATAGGTCTCCCGGTCGCGGCCGGCTGAGACAGAGCCTGGACTCGAACCCAGAATCTGTAGTGGCACAGTTAGCACTGCGATGCACTTGGGAGGCCTGTTTTATACTGTTTGATTAAACTTCAACCAAAGGTTTCTAATTTGAGATTTCTACACTGCTGCTTAAGGGCTGCACAGTGTGGCCAAAAGTATCTAGGCCTTAATTTTGACCAAATATTGCAATTAGATCAAAACACAAGTGAATTGTTGGAATCATGGAAATAGAATGATTATTCTGTAGTTAGAATGTAATACTGGGCACTTTTTGACACGACAGCGAATTAAAAAGCCAGGGAGGCGTTCATAGAAATAGGAATTAGAATACTAGTAGGGTCTCTATGGAGGCACTATTGTGACGGGGTAGGAACCAAAGTGTTGGTCAGTGTATAGGGACCCTATACATTTGACTTGTCATGCTTATGTATATAGGTTAATTTGCATAACTTTGTGGAATTAAATTGGTGCGTATTTTCGTTAGTGGTTATGTAGCCCATCTTATTCAGCACACAACATACAGATCCTATATTTGAGTGGAAAATCTGTCAAAGTGCAAGAGCTGTTGCTACAACTCTTCAAATGGCTCTTTCTTTGCTATTGGAACTAAACGTGCTTTAATCAACGAGCCCAATCAATGCTCAACAATTCTAACTGCAATCGTGTGTTCCACGATTTAAAAAAAGAAGCTATTTTTATTTCTCAGCTGGTAATTGAAGCACGCTTCCCATTCTCCCTTCAAGGCTTGAGCATGTCACACATTTGAAATATGCAGTATGCATTTTGAAAACGTATACGTTTTTTAAAATTTTTATTTCATATTATGAGGCATGTCTTACCTTGCTTCAAAGTAGTCAAAATGATTTTGTAAAGACTTTCATATGCTGTTCTGTTGGTTTTCAAATCAACTTTCTTTCATTGTCCAGTAGCCCAAACAGTCCTAGTCATATCAGCATCCCATGCTAGTTGATGATCATCCTAGTCATATTAGCATCCCATGCTAGTTGATGATAATCCTGGTCATATTAGCATCCCATGCTAGTTGATGATAATCCTGGTCATATCAGCATCCCATGCTAGTTGATGATAATCCTGGTCATATCAGCATCCCATGCTAGTTGATGATAATCCTAGTCATATTAGCATCCCATGCTAGTTGATGATCATCCTAGTCATATTAGCATCCCATGCTAGTTGATGATCAAATCAAATCAAAATCAAATCAAATTTTATTTGTCACATACACATGGTTAGCAGATGTTAATGCGAGTGTAGCGAAATGCTTGTGCTTCTAGTTCCGACAATGCAGTAATAACGAGCAAGTAATCTAACTAACAATTCCAAAAAAAACTACTGTCATACACAGTGTAAGGGGATAAAGAATATGTACATAAGGATATATGAATGAGTGATGGTACAGAGCAGCATAGGCAAGATACAGTAGATGATATCGAGTACAGTATATACATATGAGATAAGTATGTAAACCAAGTGGCATAGTTAAAGTGGCTAGTGATACATGTATTACATAAGGATGCAGTCGATGATATAGAGTACAGTATCAACGTATGCATATGAGATGAACAATGTAGGGTAAGTAACATTATATAAGGTAGCATTGTTTAAAGTGGCTAGTGATATATTTACATCATTTCCCATCAATTCCCATGATTAAAGTGGCTGGAGTAGAGTCAGTGTCATTGACAGTGTGTTGGCAGTAGCCACTCAATGTTAGTGGTGGCTGTTTAACAGTCTGATGGCCTTGAGATAGAAGCTGTTTTTCAGTCTCTCGGTCCCAGCTTTGATGCACCTGTACTGACCTCGCCTTCTGGATGGCAGCGGGGTGAACAGGCAGTGGCTCGGGTGGTTGATGTCCTTGATGATCTTTATGGCCTTCCTGTAGCATCGGGTGGTGTAGGTGTCCTGGAGGGCAGGTAGTTTGCCCCCGGTGATGCGTTGTGCAGACCTCACTACCCTCTGAGAGCCTTACGGTTGAGGGCGGTGCAGTTGCCATACCAGGCGGTGATACAGCCTGCCAGGATGCTCTCGATTGTGCATCTGTAGAAGTTTGTGAGTGCTTTTGGTGACAAGCCGAATTTCTTCAGCCTCCTGAGGTTGAAGAGGCGCTGCTGCGCCTTCCTCACGATGCTGTCTGTGTGAGTGGACCAATTCAGTTTGTCTGTGATGTGTATGCCGAGGAACTTAAAACTTGCTACCCTCTCCACTACTGTTCCATCGATGTGGATGGGGGTGTTCCCTCTGCTGTTTCCTGAAGTCCACAATCATCTCCTTAGTTTTGTTGACGTTGAGTGTGAGGTTATTTTCCTGACACCACACTCCGAGGGCCCTCACCTCCTCCCTGTAGGCCGTCTCGTCGTTGTTGGTAATCAAGCCTACCACTGTTGTGTCGTCCGCAAACTTGATGATTGAGTTGGAGGCGTGCATGGCCACGCAGTCGTGGGTGAACAGGGAGTACAGGAGAGGGCTCAGAACGCACCCTTGTGGGGCCCCAGTGTTGAGGATCAGCGGGGAGGAGATGTTGTTGCCTACCCTCACCACCTGGGGGCGGCCCGTCAGGAAGTCCAGTACCCAGTTACACAGGGCGGGGTCGAGACCCGGGGTCTCGAGCTTGATGACGAGCTTGGAGGGTACTATGGTGTTGAATGCCGAGCTGTAGTCGATGAACAGCATTCTCACATAGGTATTCCTCTTGTCCAGATGGGTTAGGGCAGTGTGCAGTGTGGTTGAGATTGCATCATCTGTGGACCTATTTGGGCGGTAAGCAAATTGGAGTGGGTCAAGGGTGTCAGGTAGGGTGGAGGTGATATGGTCCTTGACTAGTCTCTCAAAGCACTTCATGATGACGGATGTGAGTGCTACGGGCGGTAGTCGTTTAGCTCAGTTACCTTAGCTTTCTTGGGAACAGGAACAATGGTGGCCCTCTTGAAGCATGTGGGAACAGCAGACTGGTATAGGGATTGATTGAATATGTCCGTAAACACACCGGCCAGCTGGTCTGCGCATGCTCTGAGGGCGCGGCTGGGGATGCCGTCTGGGCCTGCAGCCTTGCGAGGGTTAACACGTTTAAATGTCTTACTCACTTCGGCTGCAGTGAAGGAGAGACCGCATGTTTCCGTTGCAGGCCGTGTCAGTGGCACTGTATTGTCCTCAAAGCGGGCAAAAAGTTATTTAGTCTGCCTGGGAGCAAGACATCCTGGTCCGTGACTGGGCTGGGTTTCTTCCTGTAGTCCGTGATTGACTGTAGACCCTGCCACATACCTCTTGTGTCTGAGCCGTTGAATTGAGATTCTACTTTGTCTCTGTACTGGCGCTTAGCTTGTTTGATAGCCTTGCGGAGGGAATAGCTGCACTGTTTGTATTCAGTCATGTTACCAGACACCTTGCCCTGATTAAAAGCAGTGGTTCGTGCCTTCAGTTTCACACGAATGCTGCCATCAATCCACGGTTTCTGGTTAGGGAATGTTTTAATCGTTGCTATGGGTTCGACATCTTCAACGCACGTTCTAATGAACTCGCACACCGTATCAGCGTATTCGTCAATGTTGTTGTCTGACGCAATACGAAACATCTCCCAGTCCACGTGATGGAAGCAGTCTTGGAGTGTGGAGTCAGCTTGGTCGGACCAGCGTTGGACAGACCTCAGCGTGGGAGCTTCTTGTTTTAGTTTCTGTCTGTAGGCAGGGATCAACAAAATGGAGTCGTGGTCAGCTTTTCCGAAAGGGGGGCGGGGCAGGGCCTTATATGCGTCGCGGAAGTTAGAGTAACAATGATCCAGGGTCTTTCCACCCCTGGTTGCGCAATCGATATGCTGATAAAATTTAGGGAGTCTTGTTTTCAGATTAGCCTTGTTAAAATCCCCAGCTACAATGAATGCAGCCTCTGGATAAATCGTTTCCAGTTTGCAGAGAGTTAAATAAAGTTCGTTCAGAGCCATCGATGTGTCTGCTTGGGGGGATATATACGGCTGTGATTATAATCGAAGAGAATTCTCTTGGTAGATAATGCGGTCTACATTTGATTGTGAGGAATTCTAAATCAGGTGAACAGAAGGATTTGAGTTCCTGTATGTTTCTTTCATCACACCATGTCACGTTGGCCATAAGACATACGCCCCCGCCCGTCTTCTTACCAGAAAGATGTTTGTTTCTGTCGGCGCGATGCGTGGAGAAACCCGCTGGCTGCACCGCTTCGGATTGCGTCTCTCCAGTTAGCCATGTTTCCGTGAAGGTTACAAAGAACGTTACAGTCTCTGATGTCCCTCTGGAATGCTACCCTTGCTCGGATTTCATCAACCTTGTTGTCAAGAGACTGGACATTGGCAAGAAGAATGCTAGGGAGTGGTGCACGATGTGCCCGTCTCCGGAGCCTGACCAGAAGACCGCTTCGTTTCCCTCTTTTTCTGAGTCGTTTTTTTTTTTTTTTTGGTCGCTGCATGTGATCCACTCGGTTACACTGGTTGTAAGGCAGAACACAGGATCCGCATCGCGAAAACATATTCTTGGTCGTACTGTTGGTGAGTTGACGCTGATCTTATATTCAGTAGTTCTTCTCGGCTGTATGTAAAGAAACCTAAGATGACCTGGGGTACTAGTGTAAGAAATAACACGTAAAAAAACAAAAAACTGCATAGTTTCCTAGGAACGCGAAGCGAGGCGGCCATCTCTGTCGGCGCCGGAAGTACCTAGTCATCCTAGTCATATTAGCATCCCATGCTAGTTGATGATCATCCTAGTCATATTAGCATCCCATGCTAGTTGTTGCATCTTTAGATCTCTACATTTCTAATTGATATTTTCCTATCTGTCACACCTGCATGTGCAGTGCACTTTTGGCAATGGAGTTTTCCCGTCAATTTCTTTATGAAACGAACATTCGCATGTAGCCTTGTGCTGCACTTCAAGTGAAATAATACTTCAACATTTGAAGCTTAATGTTATGGTATGTTGCATAGGTTCTCTTTGCTTTTTAAAGTTTGATGTTCGATTATGAGATGGGGTGAAAGTCCAAAGTTGTGCTATATTACACTGCTCAAAAAAATAAAGGGAACACTTAAACAGCACAATGCAACTCCAAGTCAATCACACTTCTGTGAAATCAAACTGTCCACTTAGGAAGCAACACTGATTGACAATACATTTCACATGCTGTTGTGCAAATGGAATAGACAACAGGTGGAAATTATTGGCCATTAGCAAGACACCCCCAATAAAGGAGTGGTTCTGCAGGTGGTGACCACAGACCACTTCTCAGTTCCTATGCTTCCTGGCTGATGTTTTGGTCACTTTTGAATGCTGGTGGTGCTCTCACTCCAGTTGTAGCATGAGACAGAGTCTACAACCCACACAAGTGGCTCAGGTAGTGCAGCTCATCCAGGATGGAACATCAATGCGAGCTGTGGCAAGAAGGTTTGCTGTGTCTGTCAGCGTAGTGTCCAGAGCATGGAGGCGCTACCAGGAGACAGGCCAGTACATCAGGAGATGTGGAGGAGGCCGTAGGAGGGCAACAACCCAGCAGCAGGACCGCTACCTCCGCCTTTGTGCAAGGAGGAGCACTGCCAGAGCCCTGCAAAATGACCTCCAGCAGGCCACAAATGTGCATGTGTCTGCTCAAACGGTCAGAAACAGACTCCATGAGGGTGGTATGAGGGCCTGACGTCCACAGGTGGGGGTTGTGCTTACAGGTGGGGGTTGTGCTTACAGCCCAACACCGTGCAGGACGTTTTTCATTTGCCAGAGAACACCAAGATTGGCAAATTCGCCACTGGCGCCCTGTGCTCTTCACAGATGAAAGCAGGTTCACACTGAGCACATGTGACAGTCTATATTAATAAAAATAAAACAACATACCTTATTTACATCAGTATTCAGACTCTCCTGTGAGACTTGAAATTGAGCTCAGGTGCATCCTGTTTCCATTGATCATCCTTGAGATGTTTCTACAAGTTGATTGGAGTCCACCTGTGGTAAATTCAATTGATTGGACATGATTTGGAAATGCACACACCTGTCTATATAAGGTCCCACAGTTGACAGTACTTCAGAGCAAAAACCAAGCCATGAGGTTGACGGGATTGTCTGTAGAGCTCCGAGACACAGATGTGGGGAAGGGTACCAAAACATTTCTGCAGCATTGAAGGTCCCCAAGAACACAGTGGCCTCCATCATTCTTAAATGGAATATGTTTGGAACCACAGAGACTCTTCCTAGAGCTGGACGCCCGGCCAAACTGCGCAATCAGGGGAGAAGGGCCTTGGTCAAGGAGGTGACCAAGGACCCAATGGTCACTCTGACAGAGATCTATAGTTCCTCTGTGGAGATGGGAAGAAGGACGACCAGTTCTGCAGCACTCCCCCAATCAGGCCTTGATGGTAGTGGCCAGACGGAAGCCACTCCTCAGTTAAAGGCACATGACAGCCCTCTTGGAGTTTGCCAAAAGGAACCTAAAGACTCTGACCATGAAAAACAAGATTCTCTGGTCTGATGAAACTAAGATTGACCTCTTTGGCCTGAATGCCAAGCGTCACGTCTGGAGGAAACCTGACACCATCGCTACGGTGAAGCATGGTGGTGGCAGCATCATGCTGTAGGGATGTTTTTCAGCTGCAGGGACTGGGAGACTAGTCAGGATCGAGGTAAAGATGAACGGAGCAAAGTACAGAGATCCTTGATGAAAATCTGCTCCAGACAAAGGGTCACCATCCAACAGGACAACCACCCTAAGGACAAGTCTCTGAATGTCCTTGAGTGGCCCAGCCAGAGCCTGGACTTGAACCTGATCTAACATCTCTGGAGAGACCTGAAAATAGCTGTGCAACGACGCTCCCCATCCAACCTGACAGAGCTTGAGAGGATCTGCAGAGAAGAATGGGAGAAACTCACCAAATACAAGTGTGCCAAGCTTGTAGCGTCATACCCAAGAAGACTGGAGGCTGTAATCGCTACCAAAGTTTCTTCAACAAAGTACTGAGTAAAGGGTCTAAATACTTATGTAAATGTATTATTTAATTTTTTATTTATTTTAATAAATGTGCAAAGATTGCTAATAAAACTCTTGCTTTGTCATTATGGGGTATTGTGTGTAAATTGACGAGGGGGGGGGGTACAATTTTTTTATACATTTTTGAATAAGACTGTAACGTAAAAAAAATGTGGAAAAGGTCAAGGAGACTTTTCAACGTAGTTGAGATCACATCTTCCTCTCTGACTAGCGGTTTCAACTCTCTATTTGCTGTTGAGGTTTGGTCCAACAGAATCGGCCAAATGGACACCAACACATTGAGACATTATTTTACTGTCTCAACTGCTCAGAGCAGACACTACTAAAACACAAGTATTAATGAACATTGATTCTGGAAAATGGATATTCAGTTTGTTGTGCCATTGGTGTATATTACCATTCAACTGTTACACCTTGTTAGCTAGCAAATAGGTCCAAGCTGGCTCAACTGTTATACCTTGTTAGCTAGCAAATAGGTCCAAGCTGGCTCAACTGTTATACCTTGTTAGCTAGCAAATAGGTCCAAGCTGGCTCAACTGTTATACCTTGTTAGCTAGCAAATAGGTCCAAGCTGGCTCAACAGCTCTACCTTGTTAGCTAGCAAATAGGTCCAAGCTGGCTCAACTGTTATACCTTGTTAGCTAGCAAATAGGTCCAAGCTGGCTCAACTGTTATACCTTGTTAGCTAGCAAATAGGTCCAAGCTGGCTCAACTGTTACACCTTGTTAGCTAGCAAATAGGTCCAAGCTGGCTCAACTGTTATACCTTGTTAGCTAGCAAATAGGTCCAAGCTGGCTCAACTGTTATACCTTGTTAGCTAGCAAATGGATCCAAGCTGGCTCAATTTGAAATATAAAGATTAGCTGGCTACTCACGAGCACGAGGGCTTGAGAGATTGTTGATGAGACCTGTGTTAATGTTCTATAGCCTAATTCCTGCTACAATAAGGTAGCATTTAGTGAATGTGCACTATGCATTAGGTTCTGGGGACATTTGTAACAAAAAAGGCCATTTTCATAGACTGAATTGAAAGCCAGATTAGTGATTATTGCAACAACAACAAAAAGCAGGTTCAGCCATTTTGAAAAAAATATTAGTGGGTCTGATGGTTGTGGAAAGCTTATTTAGCCTAGGTATAACTAAGTCCTGAATTCAATAGGTACAACTAAGTCCTGAATTCAATAGGTACAACTAAGTCCTGAATTCAATAGGTACAACTAAGTCCTGAATTCAATAGGTATAACTAAGTCCTGAATTCAATAGATTATTGCTGACTGTGTAAAATGCAGTGTTTTTAACCTTTAATTGTACAACGCTTATTTAGAGGTTAAATCTATATATATCTATATATATATTATTTAGAGGAAACATTTTATTTTTTAAATCTATATATACCCTGAATCGCACAAGTTTGAAAAATCAATGTGATTTTTAGGCCATATCGCCCAGCCCTATGTTGATTGTGACAAATCTAGCAGCATTGCAGTTCTTAAACCAGTGTTCCTGGCAACTACCAAAGGCAACTATATCTTTTGCCTTGCCTATTCACCCTCTGAATGGCACACAAACACAATCCATGTCTCAATGCTTAAAAAATACTTCTTTAGCCTGTCTCCTCCCCTGATTTTTAAATTGGATTTAACAAGTGACATTAAGGGATCATAGCTTTCACCTGGACTCACCTGGTCAGTCTATGTCATGGAAATAGTAGGTGTTCTTAATGTTTTGTACACTCAGTATACAGTCATGGCCAAAAGTATGACACAAATATACATTTTCACAGAGTCTGCTGCCTCAGTTTGTATGATGGCAATTTGCATATAGTCCATAATGTAATGAAGAGTGATCAGATGAATTGCAAAGTCCCTCTTTGCCATGCAAATTAAGTGAATCCCCCAAAAACATTTCCGCTGCATTTCAGCCCTGCCACAAAAGGACCAGCTGACATGTCACTGATTCTCTCGTTAACACAGGTGTGAGTGTTGACGAGGACAAAGCTGGAGATCACTCTGTCATGCTGATTGAGTTCAAATAAAAGACTGGAAGCTTCAAAAGGAGGGTGGTGCTTGGAATCATTGTTCTTCCTCTGTCAACCATGGTTACCTGCAAGGAAACATGTGCCGTCATCATTGCTTTGCACAAAAAGGGCTTCACAGGCAAGGATATTGCTAACAGTAAGATTGCACCTAAATCAACCATTTATCGAATCATCAAGAACTTCAAGGAGAGTGGTTCAGTTGTTGTGAAGAAGGCTTCAGGGCGCCCAAGAAAGTCCAGCGAGCGCCAGGACCGTCTCATAAAGTTTATTCAGCTGCGGGATCGGGGCACCACCACTACAGAGCTTGCTCAGGAATGGCAGCAGGCAGGTGTGAGTGCATCTGCAAAAGGTACAGGGATTGGACTGGGGTAAAGTCATTTTCTCTGACGTTTGTTTGGGGCATCTGGGGAAAAAAGCTTGTCCGGAGAAGACAAGGTGAGCGCTACCATCAGTCCTGTGTCATGCCAACAGTAAAGCATCCTGAGACCATTCATGTGTGGGGTTGGCTCTCAGCCAAGGGAGTGGGCTCACTCTCAATGTTGCCTAAGAACACAAATCAAATTTATTTATATAGCCCTTCGTACATCAGCTGATATCTCAAAGTGCTGTACAGAAACCCAGCCTAAAACCCCAAACAGCAAGCAATGCAGGTGTAGAAGCACGGTGGCTAGGAAAAACTCCCTAGAAAGGCCAAAACCTAGGAAGAAACCTAGAGGAACCAGGCTATGTGGGGTGGGCAGTCCTCTTCTGGCTGTGCCGGGTGGAGATTATAACAGAACATGGCCAAGATGTTCAAATGTTCATAAATGACCAGCATGGTCAAATAATAATAAGGCAGAACAGTTGAAACTGGAGCAGCAGCATGGTCAGGTGGACTGTGGACAGCAAGGAGTCATCATGTCAGGTAGTCCTGGGGCATGGTCCTAGGGCTCAGGTCAGTTGAAACTGGAGCAGCAGCACGGCCAGGTGGACTGGGGACAGCAAGGAGTCATCATTTCAGGTAGTCCTGGGGCATGGTCCTAGGGCTCAGGTCCTCCGAGAGAGAAAGAGAGAAGGAGAGAATTAGAGAACGCACACTTAGATTCACACAGGACACCGAATAGAACAGGAGAAGTACTCCAGATATAACAAACTGACCCTAGCCCCCCGACACATAAAATACTGCAGCATAAATACTGGAGGCTGAGACAGGAGGGGTCAGGAGACACTGTGGCCCCATCCAAGGACACCCCCGGACAGGGCCAAACAGGAAGGATATATATATACACAGCCATGAATAAAGAATGGTACCAACACGCCTTCTGAGAGCAACTTCTCCCAACCATCCAGTTTGGTGACCAACAATGCCTTTTCCAGCATGATGGAGCACCTTGCCATAAGATAACAGTGATAACTAAATGGCTCGGGGAACAAAACATCGATATTTTGTGTCCATGGCAAGGAAACTCCCCAGACCTTAATCCCATTGAGAACGTGTGGTCAATCCTCAAGAGGTGGGTGGACAAACAAAAACCCACAAACTCCTAGCATTGATTATGCAAGAATAGGCTGCCATCAGTCAGGATGTGGCCCAGAAGTTGATTGACAGCATGCCAGGGCAGATTGCAGAGGTCTTGAAAAAGAAGGGTCAACACTGTAAATAGTGACTCTTTGCATCAACTTCATGTAATTGTCAATAAAAGCCTTGGACACTTATGAAATGCTTGTAATTATACTTCAGTATTCCATAGTAACATCTGACAAAAATATCTAAAGACACTGAGGCAGCAGACTGTGAAAATGAATATTTGTGTCATTCTCAAAACTTTTGGCCACGCCTGCATCATTCCCAGTCGGCTCAGACGGATCCGGCTCATGAGCTCCATAAACTATTTTAATTAATGGAAAATGAATGTGGTTTGTGCTTCGTATCTCATCAAACTGAATCGCATCGATTTGTTCCTCCAATCAAATCACAGTGAATCATTTGAAACTAAAACGTCGCCCGTGTATCGAGTCGTCTTGAAAGGGAAGGATCCCTGCTATTGCTCTCTATTCATCTGATTTTAGAAGATATCGTTGCACAAACAACAACATGCTGAACGACACCAACACTGGTATCCGGCTGTATTAGCTACGTTTGCTCTGACTCGGATTACATTTACAGTGTGCTCCAAAAGTATTGGAACAGTGTTTTGTTTTGGCTCTGTACTCCAGCACTTTAGATTTGAAATGATACAATGACATTAAAATGACTGTGGTTAGTTTTAATTTGAGGATATTTGCATCCATATCTGGTGAACCATTTTAGAAATTACAACACTTTATGTACAAAAATATTGGGACAGATTCACTTACGTGTATAAAAGTAGTCAGAAGTTTAGTATTTGGTCCCATATTCCTATCACACAATGAACTACATCAATCTTGTGACTCTATAAACCTGTTGGATGCATTTGCTGTTTGTTTTGGTTGTGTTTCAGATTATTTTGTGTCCAATAGAAATAAGATGATAAATAATGTATTGTGTCATTTTGGAGTCACTTTTATTGCAAATAAGAATAGAATATGTGTGTAAACACTTCTACATGTAATATGTATGTTACCATGATTATGGGAAACTCCGAATTAATCATGAATAACGAGTGAGAAAGTTAGAGGCATAAATATCATACCCCCTCAAAATGCTAACCTCCCCTGTTATGCTAACCTCTCACCGTTACAGTAACAGGGGAGGTTAGCATTTTATATCATAGCCCCAAGACATGCTAACCTCTCACCATTACAATAACAGGGGAGGTTAGCATTATATATCATACCCCCAAGACATGCTAACCTCTCACCATTACAATGTCTTGGGGGTATGATATAAAATGCTAACCTCCCCTGTTATTGTAATGGTGAGAGGTGAGTCTTTGGGGGTATGATATAAAATGTCTTGGGTGAGAGGTTATGTCTTTGGGGGTATGATAAAAATGCTAACCTCCCGGTTATTGTAATGGTGAGAGGTTAGCATGTCTTTGGGGGTATGATATAAAATGCTAACCTCCTCTGTTATTGTAATGGTGAGAGGTTAGCATGTCTTGGGGCTATGATATAAAATGCTAACCTCCTCTGTTATTGTAATGGGGATAGGTTGAGAGGTTAGCATGTCTTGGGGCTATGATATAAAATGCTAACCTCCCCTGTTAATGTAATGGTGAGAGGTTAGCATGTCTTTGGGGGTATGATATAAAATGCTAACCTCTCCTGTTATTTTAATGGAGAGAGGTTGAGAGTTTAGCATGTCTTGGGGGTTTGATATTTGTGCTCTGTAGCTTTCTCATCATTATTCGCAATTCATTCAGGGTTATCTTTAATCATGTAGAAGTATTTAGGAACATTTTATTCTTATTTACAATAAAAGTTACTCCCAAATGACACGATACGTTATTTCCCATTCACCCTGTAGGTGGCCTTCTAGTAAGTCTGCCCAGAGAGCAGGCGGCCCGGTTCTGTGCGGAGGTGAAGGGTCAGGGGTCTGGGGGTGGAGCCTGGATCATCGGCATCGTGGAGAAAGGAGAACGCGGCGCTCGCATCATCGACAAACCACGCATCATCGAAGTCCAACCGAGAGGGACCGCTGCAGCCAATCAGGAGAACAACAGCTCTACTAGTCCAGCTCCTGGCGATACGCTGTCATAGACTCCCTCTTACGTGTGTTGCTGTCCATCTCTTTCCCTTGTTTAGCCACAGGAGCTACAGGCCAAAACACCAAACATGGAGAGGGAATGGACAACACTCCAAATGGTTCCTCTTTTAAATTAAACTAACATTCCAACAGTTTTCCCTCCAATCAGTGACTGGGAAATAGATCAAGTTGTGTATGTGATTTTAGAGTGTGGGTCAGAACATTCTCCTGGTGAAACTTTTGTCATTGTGGGAGTGGTTGGGAAAATGTTTATTTAATGTGTTTCTATTGGATATTTGGCTTGTCTATAAGGATGTCTGGCTCTACCCATTTGGTTCAGAGGCAGGGTTGAGCAGCTCTCTCTGGACCAATGGGGTCGTCCGGTATGTCCTCTGCCAGCTGACTGGCTGCTCAGCTCAAAGCCCCCCCTACCTGTTTATGAAGCTCCGCCTTCCAAACCTCAGCCAATGGGGCCAGGCGGAGTGGATGTCTGTCTCAGGAAGGGGGTGGGGCTCATGTGCTGGGTTCCAGCCATTGGCTATGTGTTTCTGGAGAATTCACAATCAATAAACCGATCATCAACTCACTGTTCTGTCCCTTTGGTACTTCCTGTGTGTGTGTGTGATTTAAAATGAAGGTTTTTTTTTGGACAGTGGGGTACAGAATGATTAATGGTGAAATACGTTAGAATATTGGTATTCTGTATATCAGTTGGTTGAGCACGGCGCATGCGACCATTCATAAGATGTACTGTATGCATGCATACAGGATAAAAGTGTCTGCTATTAAGGCATATTTTATATTAAAATGTATCACCGTGTTCTAACCCGAGAGACCTGGGAAAAGATCCGTCAGTCGCGGGCTGCTTCAGCCTGCCCCGCTTTCCAACTCTCTGAACAGAGACGCAAGTAAGATGAGAATAGCAGCAACTGTTGGATAATGGAAGTTGATTTAAAAAATACTTTATTGTTAATGTTGTTGGTTAGCTAGTTAGCGAATTTGAGCCATATTGGCATAGACATGATGACATCAGTCAAAACAAGACTTGGTATCATTAAATTGAAACAAGCCACCTAACGAGTCCCCCCACACGGCAGCTTCTTGTCAGTGAACACGGTTAAATGCACACAATAATGCGACCGTGGACAGTCCGTTTGTTTACATGGACACATCTATAACCAGGATACTGATTAATAAATACAGAAAATCGCCAATCAAAATGATCGTTCTGGCACAGTGACAGTGTTATTTTTGCTTAAGACTTTTTGATTCTGAGTTCGTACATATACAGTACATTTGAAATATATGATGCATCCTTTCACCTTTCCCGAAATCACTTCACTCGCGCAAAGAGTGGGGCGTTGGTGCTGGCACATGAGCATATTAAACTGTTTCCATGTCCTAATAATTCTAAAGATTGCTCAGAAAACCAGTTGTTTTAATCGGTATCTGCTTACATCGATTATGACCTTACGCCTATTAAGATAAACAGAGTAAGGAGTTTACATGCTTAATGCCATAATCATTTTAATATCGAATGCTGCTTTCATGACAACTGGGAACTCTGAAAAATACGTGGTCAAATCATGACGGAAGTGATTTTCAGGTCGGAAATTCGGAGCCCCCCTCCCCCCCAATTTCCCAGTTTCCTTGAACGCTCGGAAGTCTGAGATTACCGAGTTTCCAGTTGTTTTGAACGCGGCATAAGAACTAGAGACTGCCTCCAAGATGGCCGACCATTGTTTCAACGTAATCTACTCACTGTCGCATATGTCGATTCGTGGGGGCTCACTTTAAATGGACATAAATGGTGCAGATCTCTGTTCCTTATCGTTTACGTTCACTGCTCATACGTCTTTGACTCATCCTACTACAGTTTATACTTTTATATAATCTTTGTTGTTTTGTCTTTGTCTATCGTTTCTCTTAATGCTAGGGGGGTAACGAAACAATGTGAAGCGCAAGGCCTTATTTTTATTTGCTAAACAATTTCAAACAGATTTTTGCTTTTCTCAAGAGTCTCACTCAATTTTGGCTGATGCCAACTTCTGGAGGTCACAGTGGGGCAACGATATTAGGCTTTCCCATGGATCTGAACGCTCTGCTGGTGTCACTACAATGAAAAATACCTTTGGTGGTAATATTCTACACTCTGTGACCCCTTTGGTGGTAATATTCTACACTCTGTGACCCCTTTGGTGGTAATATTCTACACTCTGTGACCCCTTTGGTGGTAATATTCTACACTCTGTGACCCCTTTGGTCACTTTATTTGTCTTGTGATCAGTTACAATGACATTACACTCATTACTGTAAACTTCTACAGGTACAACACCAAACATGATGAGTTGCTTGAATCTATAGAGAAACATATACTTCATTGGTTATCTAAATTTCCCAATTCGTTATTATTGATAGGAGGGGACTTTAACATTACAATAGATAATTCAACTGATAGATGGCCCCCAGGGAGGCCAACCAATCAGAATTTGGCTTTAATACTTTTTATGGAAAAGTTTGATCTTACTGATATATGGAGAGAGGTTTCCGGCAGACAGATCATTCACTTGGAGTAACAAAACAGGCTCCAGACAATCCAGAATAGATGTTTGGCTTATATCCAAATGTATTGATAGTGAGGGTGTTACTACAAATATTTGTACTACTCCCCTCACAGACTGATATTAACCTTGGCAGAGCATCCTACTGGAAGCTAAATAGCTCATTATTAAATAATGATATAGTTCAATTTGAGGTTAAAGATCTGCTCTCACACTTTTGGGAAAGGGCTTGTGAAGAGAAATCTTATTGCAAGAACTGGGAGCTCTTTAAATTTGAGGTGTCCAAATACCTTAGAAAATATGGTAGTAATCTTGCTAAGACCAGTAGACCTGAGGAGGAAAATGTGATCATTAAGATAACTTCCCTTTCTCAGAGGTCCCCAGCCGACCTCTCGGGGGAGGAGAAGATGGAACTAATTGAGTTACAAAATAAACTGGATAATATATATAGATTAAAAACAGAAGGAGCCTTTATTAGATCTAGGAAAAGATGGATTGAGGAGGGAGAACAGAATTCATCCTATTTCTTTAGACTTGAGAAATTTCCCTCTAAAAATAACACTATCCAAAGTTAAACATTGATGGTGTTATTACAGATGACCAAAAACGAATCACTAAATACTGTAGCAATTTTTACAGAAAATATTATAGCTCTATGTACTGTCAGGAATCCACAGATATGTTTTTTAACTCACTGAATAATGTTCACTCTATCAGTGATATAGAATCTAAACAGTGTGATGAACCCATCAAAGTTGAAGAGATTATAGAGTCAATCAAACATCTAAAGAACAATAAATCACCAGGTGTTGATGGAATTACATCAGAATTTTACAAATTATTTTCTGAATAAGTAGCTCCCTACCTATTTGAAGTCTTATTAGAGAGTATTAAAAACAATGTTCTCCCTCCTACAATGAGTCAGGGGTTAATAACACTGATACCTGTAAGCCTAAAAAAGAAGTGCTGTTCATCGATAACTGGTGTCCAATTTGTCTTCTTAATAATGACTATAAGATATTAGCCTCACTACTTGCAAAAAGAATTAAAGAAGTCCTGGATGCAATCATTGATGAAACACAGTCTGGCTTCATGAGGAACAGACATATTTCTAACAATGTTAGACTAGTATTAGACATACTTGACTACTCAGACCTAATAACTGAGGATAGCTTCATATTATTTTTAGATTTTTATAAAGCATTTGACACAGTAGAGCATCAGTTTCTCTTCCACTCCCTTGAGAGACTTGGCTTTGGGGATTTTTTCTGTAAGGCTATTTAAGACTCTATGTAAATGGTAACAGCTCTATCAAATTGAAATATGGCACCTCACCTAGATTTGAGTTAAAGAGAGGAATTCGGCAAGGTTGTCCTATCTCTCCGTACCTGTTTTTATTAATCACCCAACTTCTTGCAAATTCTTTAAATAATAGTCCTGTACAAGGTATTTCCATAGCTGGTAAAGAAATTATTATAAGCCAGCTGGCTGATGATACTACACTTTTTCTGAAAGACGCTGGTCAAATTCCCATATCGACCAATGTCCTTTTCCAAAGCGTCTGGTCTATATCTTAACATCAATAAATGTGAACTCATGGCTGTCAAAGATTGTGTGACACCTTCATATTATGGTATTCCAGTAAAAGAAGAACTTCCATATTTAGGCATAACCATTACAAAGGATCAGAAGTCTAGAGGCTTACTACATTTTAACCCTCTTATTAAAAAAACCCAGAAGAAACTAAATCAATGGCTACAGAGGGACTTATCTTTAAAAGGTAAAGTCCTAATAACTAAGGCTGAAGGTATCTCTAGACTAACATATGGTGCTCTATCTTTATATCTTGACAGTAAAATAAGCAAGGAGATAGAACAGATGCTTTTCAACTTTCTGTGGAGAAACCATACCTGTTACATTAGGAAAACTGTTATGAGAATGGTGGACTGAATTTTCTGGATTTTACTACTTTAAATAATACTTTTAAGATCAATTGGATAAAACAATTCCTAAGAAGACCCACTTCTATCTGGGATTTTATTCCTCATGTCTTCTCTACTTTTGGTGGCCTTAATTTCATGTTGGTTTGCAATTATAATATTGACAAAGTTCCAGTGAAACTTTCTGCTTTTCATCGGCAGGTCTTCCTGTCATGGTCCTTCATTTATAAACATCATTTTCTCCACACAGATATTATATATGGAATAATCAGGATATACTGTATAAAAATACTTTGTTTTTAGAATATTGGTTCTGAAATAATATCCTATTGGTGAGCCAACTGGTAAATGCAAAGGGTCTTTTACTCAGTTATAAAGAATTCTTATCACTTTACAAGGTCCCTGTAACACCTAAAGATTTTGCAATTGTTTTTTGATGCCATTCCCTCAGGTGTTGTTATGTTATTCAGGAACGTGTGAAGACCCTCAGAGCCTACCTTCTATTGACCCTGTTGACTCATCAGTAGGAAAGATTTGTTTCTCTTTTGGTCCATTCAACAACAGAGCGATACGAACCTTGTTTCAGCAGGATTTATTGATAATATCTGCTGGAAAGAAGTTTGGATGTTGCCACACACATACCTACTTGTTAACAAACTGTAGGAAGTTCCCTTTGAAATGATTCATCAATATTATCCTGACAACCACTATATGAAGAAGTTTAAGGAAAACATCAACTCAAATTGCTCCTTTTGTAATGACCACCCAGAAACAGTGTTGCATCTTTTTTGGCATTGTATGCATGTAAGAAAACTGGCAAGACATCAGTAGGTTTATAATTGAACACATTTATGAAGATTTTACACTATTATGGAGAGATGTACTGTTTGGATTCTTTACATACGATAGAAATAAACTGAAATATTTTTATGTAATTTATTTCATTATTCTTTTGGCCAAATTTCATATACACAAATGTAAATTTACAAACAGAAAACCAACTTTTCGTACCCTACAAAAAGAAATTGAACTGTATTTTAAGACGGTTAAATGCTCTACTAACAAAAAAGCTGTTAGAATGGTAAGTATATGCATGTCCCTTAAGGTCCTTGTGTAATTGTAATGTGATATTGTACCCCCTTAGCCCCGCCCCTAGCTCGATGATCCATTGTTGTAATCTATGTATGCTTGTGTTCCCTTATGTGCTTTATGTATTGATTTGTTGTGAATAAAAATAATTACAAAAAGATTCATGGGGGCTGACATCTTGCTAGTTCCGGTCTCAGGAGCCCATTGATACATGCGCTCTAGCACTCGACTCGAGCTGGTCGTGGATTTGGATTAGTGGGGGATGGTAAATGTGCACAAAGCACACCACACAACCACTGGAAACATGAAGAACATGGGGTAAGTAAGTGATTCAGGACGAAGAGGACTGTGCTCTAGATGTGCACCTCAGGAGACAGTTGGATGATATCTGTTTAACACAATCAGAATAAGCACCATTTGACACAGATAGCTTGGTAACATCAGGTGTACTCTGGGAACTGTAGTTCTGAATACGGGGAAGCCGCAGTACATGTTGAGCTGACCCTGTCTCTGTCCCCACTGAGCTGACCCTGTCTCTGTCCCCACTGGCTGACCCTGTCTCTGTCCCCACTGGCTGACCCTGTCCCCACTGACTG
>NC_056444.1:88427597-88447597 GCF_018296145.1 Oncorhynchus tshawytscha
GTGTGTGTGTAATGTGTGTGTAATGTGTGTGTGTGTAATGTGTGTGTAATGTGTGTGTAATGTGTGTGTAATGTGTGTGTAATGTGTGTGTAATGTGTGTGTGTGTAATGTGTGTGTAATGTGTGTGTAATGTGTGTGTGTTGCAGGCTCCCAGGTCTATCACAGTATGTGCAGCAGCCTCTTACAGTGGGACTGAAGGACAAGGCAGCGTGTGTTCGCAGAGTGGCTGTACTGGGCTGGGCCAAGATACACTCATTACAACCTAACACCGAGATGGGTAGATACACACATTACACACACATTATACACTCATTACAACCTAACACCGAGATGGGTAGATACACACATTACACACACATTATACACTCATTACAACCTAACACCGAGATGGGTAGATACACACACATTATACACACATTATACACTCATTACAACCTAACACCGAGATAGGTAGATACACACACATTATACACTCATTACAACCTAACACAGAGATGGGTAGATACACACACATTATACACACATTATACACTCATTACAACCTAACACAGAGATAGGTAGATACACACACATTATACACTCATTACAACCTAACACCGAGATGGGTAGATACACACATTACACACACATTATACACTCATTACAACCTAACACCGAGATAGGTAGATACACACATTATACACACAGACATACACAGGTACACACATACCTTACACACACACACACACACACACACACACATCCAAGGCACACTGTAAGTGCCCCTCCTGTGTTCCAGATGTAGCTGTAGTGAATGAGTTGTATGGGTTGCTAAGGGACCCAGACCCGGTCGTCATGGTGAACTGTCTCCGGGCACTGGAGGAGATTCTACAGGAAGAAGGGGGCGTGGCTATCAACAAACCCATTGCTCACCACCTCCTCAACAGGTGTGTGTGTGTGTGTGTGTAGTCTCGCTCTTAAAATGACTCGTCCTCAGTGTGTGGGTGTCTCTGTGCGTGTCTCTCTCTCACTCTCTCTGTGTGTGTGTGTGTGTGTGTGTGTGTGTGTGTGTGTGTGTAGTCTCGCTCTTAAAATGACTCGTACTCAGTGTGTGGGTGTCTCTGTGCGTGTCTCTCTCTCACTCTCTCTGTGTGTGTGTGTGTGTGTGTGTGTGTGTGTGTGTGTGTGTGTGTGTGTGTGTGTGTGTGTGTGTGTGTGTGTGTGTGTGTGTGTGTGTGTGTGTGTGTGTGTGTGTGTGTGTGTGTGTGTAGTCTCGCTCTTAAAATGACTCGTACTCAGTGTGTGGGTGTCTCTGTGCGTGTCTCTCTCTCACTCTCTCTGTGTGTGTGTGTGTGTGTGTGTGTGTGTGTGTGTGTGTGTGTGTGTGTGTGTGTGTGTGTGTGTGTGTGTGTGTGTGTGTGTGTGTGTGTGTGTGTGTGTGTGTGTGTGTGTGTGTGTGGTGTGTGTGTAGTCTCGCTCTTAAAATGACTCGTACTCAGTGTGTGGGTGTCTCTGTGCGTGTCTCTCTCTCACTCTCTCTGTGTGTGTGTGTGTGTGTGTGTGTGTGTGTGTGTGTGTGTGTGTGTGTGTGTGTGTGTGTGTGTGTGTGTGTGTGTGTGTGTGTGTGTGTGTGTGTCATGATGTGCAAACAGTTAAAGTACAAAAAAGGAAAATAAGCATAAATGAGTTTGTTATTACTATGAGGTATTTACAATGCTGTTTGTTCTTCACTGATTGCACTTTTCTTGTGGCAACAGGTCACACATCTTGATGTCATGGAAATAGTAGGTGTTCTTAATGTTTTGTACACTCAGTATACAGTCGTGGATAAACGTTTTGAGAATGACACAAATATTAATTTTCACCATGTCTGCTGCCTCAGTTTGTATGATGGCAATTTGCATGTAGTCCAGAATGATATGAAGTGATCAGATGAATTGCAATTAATTGCAAAGTCCCTCTTTTTGCCATGCAAATGAACTGAATCCCAAAAAACATTTCCACTGCATTTCAGCCCTGCCACAAAAGGACCAGCTGACATGTCAGTGATTCTCTCGTTAACACAGGTGTGAGTGTTGACGAGGACAAGGGTGGAGATCACTCTGTCATGCTGATTGATTTCGAATAACAGACTGGAAGCTTCAAAAGGAGGGTGGTGTTTGGAATTATTGTTCTTCCTCTGTCAACCATGGTTACCTGCAAGGAAACACGTGCCGACAGACTGATATTCTGCAAAAGGTACAGGGATTGGAATGCTGAGGACTGGGGTAAAGTCATTTTCTCTGATGAATCCCCTTTCCGATTGTTTGGGGCATCTGGAAAAAAGCTTTTTCGGAGAAGACAAGGTGAGCTCTATCATCAGTCCTGTGTCATGCCAACAGTAAAGCATCCTGAGACCATTCATGTGTGGGGTTGCTTCTCAGCCAAGGGAGTGGGTTCAATTTTGCCTAAGAACACAGCCATGAATAAAGAATGGTACCAACACATCCTCCGAGAGCAACTTCTTCCAACCATCCAGGAACAGTTTGGTGACCAACAATGCCTTTTCCAGCACGATGGAGCACCTTGCCATAAGGCAGAAGTGATAACTAAGTGGCTCGGGGAACAAAACATCGATATTTTGCGTCCATGGCAAGGAAACTCCCCAGACCTTAATCCCATTGAGAATTTGTGGTCAATCCTCAAGAGGTGGGTGGACAAACAAAAACCCACAAACTCCAAGCATTGATTATGCAAGAATGGGCTGCCATCGGTCAGGATGTGGTCCAGAAGTTAATTAACAGCATGCCAGGGAGGATTGCAGAGGTCTTGAAAAAGAAGGGTCAACACTGCAAATAGTGACTCTTTGCATCAACTTCATGTAATTGTCAATAAAAGCCTTGGACACTTATGAAATGCTTGTAATTATACTTCAGTATTCCATAGGAACATCTGACAAAAATATCTAAAGACACTGAGGCAGCAGACTTTGTGGAAATTAATAATTGTGTCATTCTCAACGGTACAAACACGGCCTACCCCGGCCAAACCCGGAATAACACTGGGCCAATTGTGCGCCGCCCTATGGCTATCCCTATCACAGCCGGATGTGATACAGCCTGTATTCGAACCAGGGACTGTAGTAATGCCTCTTGTACTGAGATGCAGTGAGGGCGGGGGGGGTTTCACACCTAGCTCAAGTTGGGGGGTTCACACCTACCTCAAGTTGAGGAAGGGGGGGGGGTTCACACCTAGCTCGGCTATTAGACAATTCTTTAGTAAATGTTGAATAGTCTATTGTTCAGCTAACAGCCCTAGAAATGCTGTTGGCAGAATTCACAGCCTGCTTGTGAAAACCAGTAATAACCTTTTCCATATTAAAGATTCCAATTCATCGTGGTTTTAGCCACAATCGACCCCAACCCCAATGAATACATTTGGGCACAGGCGATAGCCTGCTGCACTTCGGGCTACAATGTTGAGGCTGGTTTCATTACATTATTACATTATTAACAGTAATATGTTCTCAACCACTCTGGTGACTAACCAGCTTTCCTGTTTTCCCTGGATCACATGGCTGGGAGAACCTCCTCAGATTACTGCAGATGAAGGGAGTTAGATATGCATAGGAAGTGTAGTGTACTGTTTCCTATTCTGTATATATATGAATTACAAATCAGCCTTGACTTAAACCATGTGTTCTTGTCTATTGCATAGTTACAATGTGTAATCATTGATGTCCCAGAGCATTATTAACACTGTTGTTGTTGAGTAAATAACTCACGGACACTAGAGAAGCTTTAACCAAGTTTAATTCTTCCCAAAGGTTCTGTACAGCTGTATTCAGACAGCTAAACATTTCTCTCCATTGGTTATATACATCCTACTTAAGAATCTACCTCTCTCCAATCCTTAGTTTATGCCCAAGAGAAAGAAGGTAATTTAGATACTAACCCTGATTACTCCCTTAAGGGGAACTGACCTCACCCCTCACTTCCTGACCTCACCCCTCACTTCCTGACCTCAACCCCTCCTTCCCCTAATACCCAGATGTCCATCTGTCTCCCCCATGTATCAACACATCTCTGTACTGACCTCAACCCCTCCTTCACCTAATCCACAGATGTCCATCTGTCTCCCCTGTATCAACACATCGCTCTCCTCTCCTCCTGACCTCAACCCCTCTCTCATCCATTAACATTAACTTCTGACTTTACAACCCATTATTTTCCAACTCTTTCTACTCAAGGCTTCTTCTCTATAATTTATTTACAATCTCAATGTCAAAGTTTATCTGATTCCAACAGTGTATAATTGTAATACATACATGCAGACACAGCATCATTCAAATATTGGAGTTTGATACACCTGCTATTGGATATGACTGAAATCAAACTTGCTAAATAGCGATTTTTGTAAATTAATTTACGTCAAAAAAATATGGACAATCGTTTGCCGTGACGCTGGGTACCTCTAACTCCCCCTGGTGGTGGTCTGGAGCCGTGACGCTGGGTACCTCTAACTCCCCCTGGTGGTGGTCTGGAGTCGTGAAGCTGGGTACCTCTAACTCCCCCTGGTGGTGGTCTGGAGTCGTGACGCTGGGTACCTCTAACTCCCCCTGGTGGTGGTCTGGAGCAATGAGGCCGTGATGCTGGGTACCTCTAACTCCCCTGGTGGTGGTCTGGAGCCGTGATGCTGGGTGCCTCTAACTCCCCTGGTGGTGGTCTGGAGTCGTGACACTGGGTACCTCTAACTCCCCTGGTGGTGGTCTGGAGTCGTGACGCTGGGTACCTCTAACTCCCCTGGTGGTGGTCTGGAGCAATGAAGCCGTGACGCTGGGTACCTCTAACTCCCCTGGTGGTGGTCTGGAGCCGTGATGCTGGGTACCTCTAACTCCCCCTGGTGGTGGTCTGGAGCTGGGTACCTCTAACTCCCCCTGGTGGTGGTCTGGAGCCGTGATGCTGGGTACCTCTAACTCCCCTGGTGGTGGTCTGGAGCTGGGTACCTCTAACTCCCCTGGTGGTGGTCTGGAGCCGTAATGCTGGGTACCTCTAACTCCCCCTGGTGGTGGTCTGGAGTCGTGACGCTGGGTACCTCTAACTCCCCTGGTGGTGGTCTGGAGTCGTGACGCTGGGTACCTCTAACTCCCCTGGTGGTGGTCTGGAGCCGTGATGCTGGGTACCTCTAACTCCCCTGGTGGTGGTCTGGAGCCGTGACGCTGGGTACCTCTAACTCCCCTTGTGGTGGTCTGGAGCCGTGACGCTGGGTACCTCTAACTCCCCCTGGTGGTGGTCTGGAGCCGTGACGCTGGGTACCTCTAACTCCCCTGGTGGTGGTCTGGAGCCGTAATGCTGGGTACCTCTAACTCCCCCTGGTGGTGGTCTGGAGCCGTGATGCTGGGAATCCTCCAACTCCCCTGGTGGTGGTCTGGAGTCGTGACGCTGGGTACCTCTAACTCCCCTGGTGGTGGTCTGGAGTCGTGACGCTGGGTACCTCTAACTCCCCTGGTGGTGGTCTGGAGCAATGAGGCCGTGACGCTGGGTACCTCTAACTCCCCTGGTGGTGGTCAGGAGCCGTGATGCTGGGAATCCTCCAACTCCCCTGGTGGTGGTCTGGAGCCGTGACACTGGGTACCTCTAACTCCCCCTGGTGGTGGTCTGGAGCCGTGACACTGGGTACCACTAACTCCCCTGGTGGTGGTCTGGAGCCGTGACGCTGGGTACCTTTAACTCCCCTGGTGGTGGTCTGGAGCAATGAGGCCGTGATGCTGGGTACCTCTAACTCCCCTGGTGGTGGTCTGGAGCCGTGACGCTGGGTACCTCTAACTCCCCTGGTGGTGGTCTGGAGCCGTGACGCTGGGTACCTCTAACTCCCCTTGTGGTGGTCTGGAGCCGTGACGCTGGGTACCTCTAACTCCCCTGGTGGTGGTCTGGAGCAATGAGGCCTTGACGCTGGGTACCTCTAACTCCCCGGTGGCGGTCAGGAGCCGTGATGCTGGGAATCCTCCAACTCCCCTGGTGGTGGTCTGGAGCCGTGACACTGGGTACCTCTAACTCCCCTGGTGGTGGTCTGGAGCCGTGACACTGGGTACCTCTAACTCCCCCTGGTGGTGGTCTGGAGCCGTGACACTGGGTACCACTAACTCCCCCTGGTGGTGGTCTGGAGCCGTGACGCTGGGTACCTTTAACTCCCCCTGGTGGTGGTCTGGAGCAATGAGGCCGTGATGCTGGGTACCTCTAACTCCCCCTGGTGGTGGTCTGGAGCCGTGACGCTGGGTACCTTTAACTCCCCTGGTGGTGGTCTGGAGCAATGAGGCCGTGATGCTGAGTACCTCTAACTCCCCTGGTGGTGGTCTGGAGCCGTGATGCTGGGTACCTCTAACTCCCCTGGTGGTGGTCTGGAGCAATGAGGCCGTGATGCTGGGTACCTCTAACTCCCCTGGTGGTGGTCTGGAGTCGTGACGCTGGGTACCTCTAACTCCCCCTGGTGGTGGTCTGGAGCCATGATGCTGGGTGCCTCTAAGTCCCGAGGTGTAAGTCCCGAGGTGAACCACTGCAGGTGTTTGTCCCCCTGTGTGCTTAGGGTGTCAGGTTCTTGTCTAGTTCTGGCATTTAGGTCTCCACAGACCAGTACATGTCCCTGGGCCTGGAAATGATTGATTTCCCCCTCCAGGATGGAGAAGCTGTCTTGTTTAAAGTACAGGGATTCTAGTGGGGGGATATAGGTAGCACACAGGAGGACATTTGTCTCTCTTGTACAGGGATCCTAGTGGGGGGATATAGGTAGCACACAGGAGGACATTTGTCTCTGTTGTACAGGGGTTCTAGTGGGGGGATATAGGTAGCACACAGGAGGACATTTGTCTCTGTTGTACAGGGGTTCTAGTGGGGGGATATAGGTAGCACACAGGAGGACATTTGTCTCTGTTGTACAGGGATCCTAGTGGGGGGATATAGGTAGCACACAGGAGGACATTTGTCTCTGTTGTACAGGGATCCTAGTGGGGGGATATAGGTAGCACAGAGGAGGACATTTTTCGCTGTTAAGATCATTTCCTTTTGAATTTCTAGCCAAATGTAAAATGTTCCTCTTTTGATTAATTTAATAGTGATTAAGGTCTGCTCTATACCAAATTAGCATACCCCCTCAGTCCCTTCCCTGTTCCACACCTGGTAGTGTGGTGGATGGGACTACCAGCTCTCTGTAACCTAGAGGGCAACCAGTGGGAGGTCCGTCTCCTCTATACCAGGTTTCTTGGAGGATGACAATGTCTGTATTTCTAATTTATTTGATGAATTCTGGGATCCTACTCTTTCGGCCAGAGGCAGATGACCTCAGACCTTAGATTTTCCCGGGATGTTGTAGGGTGGCTACTTTGAAGTCTCTCTCTCTGTCTCTCTCTTTCTCTGTCTGTCTGTGTTTCTCTGTCTGTGTCTCTCTGTGTCTCTATCTCAATTCCAGTTTTTTCAAACTAAGGGCTTTATATGGGAAACATATGTTTACATTCCCAAAGCAAGTGAAATGCATGGTAAAAAAAAGTTAAATAAAGAATATAAAATTAACAGTAAACATTACTCACAAAAGTTCCAAAAGATATGAAAATAAATAAATATGGGTTGTATTTACAATGGTGTTTGTTCTTCACTGGTTGCCCTTTTTCTTGTCTCTCTCTCTCTCTGTCTCTCTCTGTCTCTCTCTGTCTCTGTCTCTCTCTGTCTCTGTGTCTCTCTGTGTGCTCCAGACTGAAGCTATGTGATGTGTGGGGCCAGTCTGAGGTGCTAGCGGTGCTCCAGCGGTATCGGCCTCGCGGCGAAGACGAGTTGTTCGACATACTATCTCTGTTAGACCCCGCCCTTCTCTCGCACCACGCCCCCGTCATGGCCGCCACGCTCCGCCTCTTCCTGTCCCTGTGTTCCACGCTGCCTGCCGTGTGTATGTCGGCACTTGAGAGAGCACGGGGCCCCCTCCTGGCTGCCGCCGGCAGCACCTCCCGGGAACTACGCTATGCAGCGCTATGTCACATCCAGGTGTGTTTTCTGTCATATTCTATTAGGTGGTGGGCCGTAGCAAGCTATCTTTCAGCTGTTTTAACATAATTGCAAAATGGTTTTCTAATGATCAATTAGTCTTTTAAAATGATAAACTTGGATTAGCTAACACAACGTGCCATTGGAACACAGGAGTGATGGTTGCTGATAATGGGCTTCTGTACGCCTATGTAGATATTCCATTAAAAATCTGCCGTTTCCAGCTACAATAGTCATTTACAACATGAACAATGTCTACGCTGTATTTCTGACCCCAAACTTTTGAACAGTAGTGTGTGTACATTTGAAGTCGGAAGTTTACATACACTTAGGTTGGAGTCATTAAAACTCGTTTTCAACCACTCCACAAATATCTTGTTAACAAACTATAGTTTTGTCAAGTCAGTTAGGACATCTACTTTGTGTATGACACAAGTCATTTTCCTAAAAATTCTTTGCAAGCAGATTATTTCACTTATAATTCACTGTGCCACAATTCCAGTGGGTCAGAAGTTTACAGACACTAAGTTGACTGTGCCTTTAAACAGCTTGGAAAATTCCAGACAATGATGTCATGGCTTTAGAAGCTTCTGATAGGCTAATGACATCATTTGACTCAATTGGAAGTGTACCTGTGGATGTATTTCAAGGCCTACCTTCAAACTCAGTGCTTCTTGGCTTGACATCATGGGAAAATGTAAAGAAATCAGCCAAGACCTCAGAAAAAACATTGTAGACCTCCACAAGTCTGGTTCATCCTTGGGAGTAATTTCCAAACGCCTGAAGGTACCACGTTCATCTGTACAAACAATAGTACGCAAGTAAACACCATGGGACCATGCAGCCGTCATACCGCTCAGGAAGGAGACGCGTTCTGTCTCCTAGAGATGAACGTACTGTGGTGCGAAAAGTGCAAATCAATCCCAGAACAACAGCAAAGGTCCTTGTGAAGATGCTGTTGGAAACAGGTACAAAAGTATCTATATCCAGATTAAAACTAGTCCTATATCGACATAACCTGAAAGGCCGCTCATCAAGGAAGAAGCCACTGCTCCAAAACTATCATAAAAAAGCCAGACTACGTTTTGCACAAGGGGACAAAGATTGTACTTTTTGGAGAAATGTCCTCTGGTCTGATGAAATAAAAATAGAACTGTTTGGCCCTAATGACCATCGTAATGTTTGGAGGAGAAAGGGGGAGGCTTGCAAGCTGAAGAACACCATCCCAACCGTGAAGCACGGGGGTGGCAGCATCATGTTGTGGGGGTGCTTTGCTGCAGGAGGGACTGGTGCACTTCACAAAATAGATGGCATCATGAGGGAGGAAAATGATGTGGAGATTTTGAAGCAACATCTCAGGACATCAGTCAGGAAGTTAAAGCTTGGTTGTAAATGGGTCTTCCAAATGGACAATGATAACTATATACAGGGTCAGTAGTTACAGATGAGAGAGGCCTGTAATTTTCATCATAGGTACACTTCAACTATGACAGACAAAATGAGAAAAAAAAATCCAGAAAATCACATTGTAGGATTTTTAATGAATTTATTTGCAAATTATGGTGAAAAATAAGTATTTGGTCACCTACAAACAAGCAAGATTTCTGGCTCTCACAGACCTGTAACTTCTTCTTTAAGAGGCTCCTCTGTCCTCCACTCGTTACCTGTATTAATGGCACCTGTTTGAACTTGTTATCAGTATAAAAGACACCTGTCCACAACCTCAGTCACACTCCAAAGTCCACTATGGCCAAGACCAAAGAGCTGTCAAAGGACACCAGAAACAAAATTGTAGACCTGCACCAGGCTGGGAAGACTGAATCTGCAATAGGTAAGCAGCTTGGTTTGAAGGGACCTAGTGAATGACCTGCAGAGAGCTGGGACCAAAACCAAAATAACCAAAAACCAAAAACTTTTTGGTAAAAACTCAACTCCTGGTGTTTGGAGGACAAAGAATGCTGAGTTGCATCCAAAGAACACCATACCTACTGTGAAGCATGGGGGTGGAAACATCATGCTTTGGAGCTGTTTTTCTGCAAAGGGACCAGGACGACTGATCCGTGTAAAGGAAAGAATGAATGGGGCCATGTATCGTGAGATTTTGAGTGAAAACCTCCGTCCATCAGCAAGGGCATTGAAGATGAAACGTTGCTGGGTTTTTCAGCATGACAATGATCCCAAACACATCGCCCAGGCAATGAAGGAGTGGCTTCATAAGAAGCATTTCAAGGTCCTGGAGTGGCCTAGCCAGTCTCCAGATCTCAACCCCATAGAAAATCTTTGGAGGGAGTTGAAAGTCCGTGTTGCCCAGCAACAGCCCCAAAACATCACTGCTCTAGAGGAGATCTGCATGGAGGAATGGGCCAAAATACCAGCAACAGTGTGTGAAAACCTTGTGAAGACTTACAGAAAACCTTTGACCTCTCATTGCCAACAAAGGGTATATAACAAAGTATTGAGATAAACTTTTGTTATTGACCAAATACTTATTTTCCACCATAATTTGCAAATAAATTCATTAAGAATCCTACAGTGTGATTTTCTGGATTTTTTTTTCTCATTTTGTCTGTCATAGTTGAAGTGTACCTGTGATGAAAATTACAGGCCTCATCTTTTTAAGTGGGAGAACTTGCACAATTGGTGGCTGACTAAATACTTTTTTGCCCCACTGTATTGAAGCAACATCTCAAGACATCAGTCAGGTAGTTAAAGCTTTGTTGCAAATGGGTTTTCCAAATGGACAATGAACCCAAGCATCCTTCCAAAGTTGTGGCAAAATGGCCTAAGGACAACAAAGTCAAGGTATTGGAGCGGCCATCACAAAGCCCTGACCTCAATCCTATAGAACATTTGTGGGCAGAAATGAAAAAGCGTGGGCTAGCAAGGAGGCCTACAAACCTGACTCGGTTACACCACCTCTGTCAGGAGGAATGGGACAAAATTCACCCAACTTATTGTGGGAAGCTTGTGGAAGGCTACCTGAAACGTTTGACCCAAGTTAAACAATTTAAAGGCAATGCTACCAAATACTAATTGAGTGTATGTAAACTTCTGACCCACTGGGAATGTGATGAAAGAAATAAAAGCTGAAATAAATAATTCTCTCTAGTATTATTCTGACATTTCTCATTCTTAAAATAAAGTGGTGATCCTAACTGACCTAAGACAAGGAATTTTTACTCGGATTAAATGTCAGGAATTGTGAAAAACTGAGTTTAAATGTATTTGGCTAAGGTATATGTAAACTTCCGATTTCAACTGTTCATATATATATATATATATTCTGAACACATTCCCGATTATGGGTAAAGTCAATTCTTGCACATTCTTTCAAAATAGTTATATGTTTGCTAGCTGGACAAGCAAACTGTAAACCAATCAAAACTGGTTTTCTGCCAATCACATTATCACATTATCTGTACCTAAGGAGAGAGATCTCCGTCCGACAAACTGCTATCAGGTAAAGTATTTTTAATATATTTGTAACCTAACTATTTAGTTATAGAAATGTGAATCCATCAATGCTATAAAATGACTCCCAGCAACCTTAGTATTGTAGCTAGGTAGGAAGCTAGTTACAAGTCAATCTGTTGCTAGCTAGCAGGAGCAGATAGCTTCATCACTAGCTAGTATGTCATTCCTTGACAATGAGCGTTTTTGCTATCAGTTTATTCCCAGTAATAATTGAAGACTATAAAAGTCTACAGGACAAGTAGTGTGAATCTGATACAGTCATCAAGGCAGGACCCACTAATATCATTCATACTGACTAACAGGACATGCCACATTATCCCTGTCTATAGGAATGCCACAGTATCCCTGTCTATAGGAATGCCACAGTATCCCTGTCTATAGGAATGCCACATTATCCCTGTCTATAGGAATGCCACAGTATCCCTGTCTATAGGAATGCCACATTATCCCTGTCTATAGGAATGCCACAGTATCCCTGTCTATAGAAATGCCACAGTATCCCTGTCTATAGGAATGCCACAGTATCCCTGTCTATAGGAATGCCACAGTATCCCTGTCTATAGGAATGCCACAGTATCCCTGTCTATAGGAATGCCACAGTATCACTGTCTATAGGAATGCCATATTATCCCTGTCTGTAGGAATGCCACATTATCCCTGTCTATAGGAATGCCACATTATCCCTGTCTGTAGGAATGCCATATTATCCCTGTCTGTAGGAATGCCACATTATCCCTGTCTATAGGAATGCCACATTATCCCTGTCTATAGGAATGCCACAGTATCCCTGTCTATAGAAATGCCACAGTATCCCTGTCTGTAGAATGCCACATTATCCCTGTCTATAGGAATGCCACAGTATCCCTGTCTGTAGGAATGCCACAGTATCCCTGTCTATAGAAATGCCACAGTATCCCTGTCTATAGAAATGCCACAGTATCACTGTCTATAGGAATGCCACAGTATCCCTGTCTATAGGAATGCCACAGTATCCCTGTCTGTAGAAATGCCACAGTATCCCTGTCTATAGAAATGCCACAGTATCACTGTCTATAGGAATGCCACAGTATCCCTGTCTATAGAAATGCCACAGTATCACTGTCTATAGAATGCCACAGTATCCCTGTCTATAGAAATGCCACAGTATCACTGTCTATAGAAATGCCACAGTATCACTGTCTATAGGAATGCCACAGTATCACTGTCTATAGAAATGCCACAGTATCACTGTCTATAGAATGCCACAGTATCCCTGTCTATAGAAATGCCACAGTATCCCTGTCTATAGAAATGCCACAGTATCCCTGTCTATAGAAATGCCACAGTATCACTGTCTATAGGAATGCCACAGTATCCCTGTCTATAGGAATGCCACAGTATCCCTGTCTATAGAATGCCACAGTATCCCTGTCTGTAGATGGATTAGGGTGAAGGCAGAGCACCCTGCCTCAGACTGTCAGGATGTTCATAAACTACATTCCTTTGCTGTGATTTATTTAATTCTTGTCTCTTACTTTTGTCTCACATGATCTATTCAGCTCTCCTGTGTCCTGCTCCCAGAGATCAACCAAGTGCTATTCACCAATCATAGGCTGATTCACCCGCTGTGAGGACAACCATCCTACTGCCATGTGAACTAGCCCTGCCGTCACTACTTAGACATTGAGACCACATATGCATTTGCCTGTTTTGTCTTTTGTGGGGTTTGTCTTATACAGTCTAAATTTACATTTTCATTTTAGTCACTTAGCAGCTCTTATCCACAGCGACTTGCTGGAGCAATTAGGGGTTTTCACCTAGTCACCTCAGGGATTTGAACCACCTTTCGTTTACTGGGCCAATATTCTTAACTACCGTGCTGCTGCGCTGTTTCTACAGTCTGGTGGGTTTTACAGTCGAAGAACACCGTCTGCAGATGCACACATGCTTGTTAGAGCATCTTGAAGACTTGTTGCAGTGGTGGGAACTCTGTTGTCCCCATCAGGAGCCATAGATAAGAGTTCCTATCTCTGGACCACACATTCTGCTAAGGCCCTTGTCTCTCTCTACATCGGTGGGAACTCTGTTGTCCCCATCAGGAGCCATAGATAAGAGTTCCTATCTCTGGACCACACATTCTGCTAAGGCCCTTGTCTCTCTCTAAATCGGTGGGAACTCTGTTGTCCCCATCAGGAGCCATAGATAAGAGTTCCTATCTCTGGACCACACATTCTGCTAAGGCCCTGTGGGAACTCTGTTGTCCCCATCAGGAGCCATAGATAAGAGTTCCTATCTCTGGACCACACATTCTGCTAAGGCCCTTGTCTCTCTCTAAATCGGTGGGAACTCTGTTGTCCCCATCAGGAGCCATAGATAAGAGTTCCTATCTCTGGACCACACATTCTGCTAAGGCCCTTGTCTCTCTCTAAATCGGTGGGAACTCTGTTGTCCCCATCAGGAGCCATAGATAAGAGTTCCTATCTCTGGACCACACATTCTGCTAAGGCCCTTGTCTCTCTCTACATCGGTGAGCTGAATTGGTGACCAGGGTGGAATCCTTTCCATATGGCTGTGGGGCCTGGGTACACACATGTTCCTAGAGAGAAGCATGTGTTGATGACCGTTCTGTAGTTTCCATCAGAAGCCCAGGCCTTTGGCATAGATGGTTAAGCACTCGTTTCAGGACTTTTTTCCCCTCATCAATCTACACACTATACCCCATTATGACATCACAATACCCCATAACGACATCACAATACCCCATAACGACATCACAATACCCCATAACGACATCCCAATACCCCATAACGACATCACAATACCCCATAATTACATCACAATAACCCATAATGACATCACAATAACCCATAATGACATCACAATAACCCATAATGACATCACAATAACCCATAATGACACATTTTTGCAAATGTTTTGAAGATAAAAATTGAAAAAACAAATGTACATAAGTATTCAGACCCTTTACTCAGTACTTTGTTGAAGCCCCTCAGTGATTACAGACTCCAGTCTTCTTGGGTTTGATGCTACAAGCTTGGCACACCTGTATTTGGGGAGGTTCTCCCATTCTTCTCTGCAGATCCTCTCAAGCTCTGTCAGGTTGGATGGGGAGCATCGCTGCACAGCTATTTTTAAGATGTTTGATCAGGTTCAAGTCCGGACTCTGGCTGGGCCACTCAAGGACATTCGAAGACTGAATGCCACACCTGCATTGTCTTGGATGTGTGCTTAGGGTCGTTGTCCTGTTGGAAGGTGAACCTTCGCCCCCAGTCTGAGGTCCTGAGAACTCTGGAGCAGATTTTCATCAAGAATCTCTCTGTACTTTGCTCCGTTTATCTTTCCCTTGATCCTGACTAATCTCCTAGTCTCTGCCACTGAAAAACATCCCCACAGCATGAGTCTGCCACCACCTTGGGTTGGTGCCAGGTTTCCTCCAGACGTGACGCTTGGCTTTCAGGCCAAAGAGTTCAATCTTGGTTTCATCAGAACAGGGAATCTTCTTTCTCATGGTCTTGAGTCTTTAGGTGTCTTTTGACAAATTGCAAGTGGGTTGTTATGTGCCTTTTACTAAGGAGTGGCTTACGTCTGGCCATTCTACCATAAAGGCCTGATTGGTGGAGTGCTGCAGAGATGGTTGTCCTTCTGGAAGGTTCTCCCATCTCCACAGAGGACCTCTGGAGCTCTGTCAGAGTGACCATCAGGTTCTTGGTCACCTCCCTGACCAAGGCCCTTCTCCCCCGATTGCTCAGTTTGGCCGAGCGGCCAGCTCTAGGAAGAGTCTTGGTGGTTCCAAACTTCTTTCATTTATGAATGATGGAGGACACTGTTCTCTTCGGGACCTTCAATGCTGCAGAAATGTTTTGGTACCCTTCCCCAGATCTGTGCCTCAACACAATCCTGTCTCTGAGCTCTACGGACAATTCCTTCGACCTCATGGCTTGGTTTTTGCTCTGACAGGCACTGACAACTGTGGGATCTTATATAAACAGGCGTGTGCCTTTCCAAATCTTGTCTAATCAATTGAATTTACCACAGGTGGACTCCAATCAAGTTGTGGAAGCATCTCAAGGATGATCAATGCAAACAGGATGCAACTGAGCTGAATTTTTTGTCTCATAGCAAAGGGTCTGAATACTTCTGTAAATAATGTTTTTCTGTTTTTATTTTTTATACATTTGCAAATGTTTCTAAAAACCTGTTTTCGCTTTGTCATTATGGGGTATTGTATGTAGATTGATGAGGAAAACAATTAATTAAATCCATTTTAGAATAAGGCTGTAACACAAACAAAATGTTGAGAAAGGGAAGGGGTCTGAATACTTTCTGAATGCATTGTACACAACAGATAAGAGTCAAGCACCACGTCGTCATGTGTTTAATCAGTTTAGAAAAAGGGAAAATTCACATTGCATAATGCCACCAAATTATGAAAAATATTCAATACAAACCACACATACATGATACAGCGTATCTATCAACATTATTTTGTTTGGTCAGTTCACAAACACTACTATTATTAATCAGAGTTAAAAGTATCAACCTTCCTCCGTCTAGCTACTTTGATATTTTTTTTTTTTTAATAGCCCCCCCCCTCTGCTGCTCTCCCACCCACCCCTGCTCATCAGTTGGTCTTCTCCTTCTGGGCCAGGTCAGTGTGTGTCTGGGCCTGTCTCTCAAGCTCTGTCAGGTTGGATGGGGGCGCTGCTGCACAGCTATTTTCAGGTCTCTCCAGAGATGTTCTTTCACGTTCAAGTCTCTGGCTGGGCCACTCAAGGACATTCAGAGACTTGTCCCGAAGCCACTCCTGCGTTGTCTTGGCTGTGTGCTTAGGGTCATTGTCTTGTTGGAACGTGAACCTTCGCCCCAGTCTGAGGTCCTGAGCGATATGAAGCAGTTTTTCATCAAGGATGTACTTTGCTCCATTCATCTTTCCCTTGATCCTGACTAGTCTTCCAGTCCCTGCAGCTAAAAAACCTCCCCACAGCATGACGCTGCCACCACCATGCTTCACCATCATGGTGCCAGGTTTCCTACAGATGTGATACTTGGCATTAAGGCCAAAGAGTTAAAAATGTATTTCTTCAGACCATTGAATCTTCAGTTTTTTTAAATGTATACATTTCAGAACATTTCTAAAAACCTGTTTTCGCTTTGTCATTATGGGGTATTGTATGTAGATTGATGAGGAAAACAATTAATTAAATCCATTTTAGAATAAGGCTGTAACACAAACAAAATGTTGAGAAAGGGAAGGGGTCTGAATACTTTCTGAATGCATTGTACATTGGTTTGTAGGTACTTCAAATACCTTTGCTATTTGTCTCTGTACTCAATAAATGGTAAAACACCATTTGTGGTGGTGTGCTTTGTTTCTAATGTATATGCATGAAACCTGATAAAACATCATGAAACATGTCTCACACAAGATTTTGGCACTGTCAACCTTTAGAAGGTTAGTGGGGTTTTCTTTCTTCTAGAATCCTACAATTTCTAGAATCCTCTTCTGGTTTAGAAATCAAACTCTGGTTTTCTTATTGCAGAGCACATTGTATAACTGTATTTAGAGAAGATTGTACTTCGAGATATGTCATATGTGTTGGCTAATATGCAGCTGTTGTTTTTAAACCTCCATTCTAACATACACAGATTTCTATATATATATATATATATATATCTCTATCTAAAATATAAAGGCAACATGTAAAATGTACAAACAGATCCACTACATGACCAACAGGATGTGGACACCTGCTCATGGTACATCTCATAACAAAATCATGGGCATTAATATGGAGTTGGTCCCCCCTTTGCTGCTATAACAGCCTCCACTCTTCTGGGAAGGCATTAATATGGAGTTGGTCCCCCCCTTTGCTGCTATAACAGCCTCCACTCTTCTGGGAAGGCATTAATATGGAGTTGGTCCCCCTTTGCTGCTGTAACAGCCTCCACTCTTCTGGGAAGGCAATTGGTTGGTCCCCCTTTGCTGCTATAACAGCCTCCACTCTTCTGGGAAGGCATTAATATGGAGTTGGTCCCCCTTTGCTGCTGTAACAGCCTCCACTCTTCTGGGAAGGCAATATGGAGTTGGCCCCCCTTTGCTGCTGTAACAGCCTCCACTCTTCTGGGAAGGCTTTAATATGGAGTTGGTCCCCCCTTTGCTGCTATAACAGCCTCCACTCTTCTGGGAAGGCTTTCCACTAGATGTTGGAACATTGCTGCTATAACAGCCTCCACTCTTCTGGGAAGGCTTTCCACTAGATGTTGGAACATTGCTGCTATAACAGCCTCCACTCTTCTGGGAAGGCTTTCCACTAGATGTTGGAACATTGCTGTAGGGACTTGCTTCCATTCAGCCACAAGTTAGTGAGGTCAGGCACTGATCATTTGCGATTAGTTTTGCGTAATGTTTATAATCAGTATGTGTAATGTTTATAATCAGTGTGTGTAATGTTTATAATCAGTGTGTGTAATGTTTATAATCAGTGTGTGTAATGTTTGTGTTCCAGCTGCTGCTCCGTTCTGAGCCTGGTCTGTTGGGGGAACACTACAAGCGCTTCTTCTGTGGCTATGCTGAACCACCTTACATCAAACAGAACAAGATGCAGGTAGGGCCCTGCTGAACCACCTTACATCAAACAGAACAAGATGCAGGTAGGGCCCTGCTGAACCACCTTACATCAAACAGAACAAGATGCAGGTAGGGCCCTGCTGAACCACCTTACATCAAACAGAACAAGATGCAGGTAGGGCCCTGCTGAACCACCTTACATCAAACAGAACAAGATGCAGGTAGGGCCCTGCTGAACCACCTTACATCAAACAGAACAAGATGCAGGTAGGGCCCTGCTGAACCACCTTACATCAAACAGAACAAGATGCAGGTAGGGCCCTGCTGAACCACCTTACATCAAACAGAACAAGATGCAGGTTGTGCTATGCTGAACCACCTTACATCAAACAGTTTAATTGACTAATCAATAACAATAAGGTAAGGGAGTGAATAATTGATTAATTGACTAATCAATAAGGGAGTGAATAATTGATTAATTGATTATTTGGCTGTTTTTCTAAACAGTTGAATGTACTGATTGGATCTGGATAAGAGCAGCTGATGAATGTAAATGTAGCTATTTAGGTGCTGGTTGAGTTGGTGAATGATGAGGTAACTGTCTATGGGGATTAATTGATTGATTGATTGTCAGGTGCTGGTTGAGTTGGTGAATGACGACAACGTGGCGATGGTTCTGGACGAGCTGAGAGGATACTGTACTGACGTCAACACTGAGACCTCACAGACTGCTATCAATGCTATAGGTACACACGCAGACCACAGGAGGATGGTGGCACCTTAATTGGGGAGGACGGGCTCATTGTAATGGCTGTCTCTCTGCAGGTAGTATAGGGAGGAGCTACACTGACAGGTGTCTGGCCATCCTCACGGGACTACTGGGACTGAAGCAAGAACACATCACCTCTGGTACACACTCACACACACACACACTATACAAACACACACACACACACACACACACTATACACACACACACACACACACACACACACTACAAACACACACTCACACACTATACAAACACACACTATACAAACACACACTCACACACTATACAAACACACACTCACACACACACACACTATACAAACACACACACACACACTATACAAACACACACACACACACTATACAAACACACACACACACACTATACAAACACACACTCACACACACACACACACACACTATACAAACACACACTCACACACACACACACACACACACACACACACACACACACACTATACAAACACACACTCACACACACACACACTATACACACACACACACACTCACACACACACACACACACTATACAAACACACACTCACACACTATACAAACACACACTATACAAACACACACTCACACACTATACAAACACACACTCACACACACACACACTATACAAACACACACACACACACTATACAAACACACACACACACACTATACAAACACACACACACACACTATACAAACACACACTCACACACACACACACTATACAAACACACACTCACACACTATACAAACACACACTCACACACACACACACTATACAAACACACACTCACACACTATACAAACACACACTCACACACACACACACTATACAAACACACACTCACACACTATACAAACAAACACACACTATACAAACACACACTATACAAACACACACACACACACACACTATACAAACACACACTCACACACTCACACACTCACACACTATACAAACACACACTCACACAAACACACACTATACAAACACTCACACACACACACACTATACAAACACACACACTCACACACACACTATACAAACACACACTCACACACTATATAAACACACACTCACACACTATACAAACACACACACTCACACACACACACTATACAAACACACACACACACACTATACAAACACACACTCACACACTATACAAACACACACTCACACACTA